>NW_024606809.1:0-12303 GCF_018296145.1 Oncorhynchus tshawytscha | reverse complement strand
AAACGTCGTTTTCTTTGCCTGATGTCATTACAAATTACATAGAATTAATCATTAGCTTGTTATCTACAATAGTATAACATTAATATACTTGTACTTGACAGTGTTGATGAAATAATAACGATAATTTGCTGTGACCATTGCTAGTTTAGCACCGCACTTGGTTGTATGTGTTCCATATTTGGTGTTGTGGGGTTAAATTCTCAGAGTAAATCGTCGGTAAATTTTCAACCATATATGGTAAAGGTTCTTTTTGTGTGTTGTTTAACCCCTGAAAGCCTAGTCTTTGCCACAGTGGGCAATAAAGTATTTTGGAGGACTTATTGACCAAATTCAGACAGGGAGGGCCACAGCCCACGGAAAAAAGCACTGAAGGCTCTACACTACCGGTCAAAAGTTTTAGAACACCTACTCATTCAAGGGTTTTTCTTTATTTTTACTATTTTCTACATTGAAGAGACATCTAAACGATGAAATAACACATATGGAATCATGTAGTAACCAAAAAAAGTGTAAAACAAATCCAAATATATTTTAGATTCTTCAAAGTAGCCACCCTATGCCTTGATGACAGCTTTGCACACGCTTGGCATTCTCTCAACCAGCTTCATGAGAAGGTCACCTGGAATGCATTTCAATTAACAGATGTGCCTTCTTAAAAGCGGATTTTTTTTCCATTTTAATGCGTTTGACCCAATCAATTGTGTTGTGACAAGGTAGGGGGGTATACAGAAGATATCCGTATTTGGCAAAATACCAAGTCCATATTATGGCAAGAACAGCTCAAATAAGCAAAGGGAAACAACAGTCAATCATTACTTTATGACATGAAGGTCAGTCAATACGGAATATTTCAAGTGTAGTCACAAAAACAATCAAGCGCTATGATGAAACTGGCTCTCATGAGGACCACCACAGCAATGGAAGACCCAGAGTTTCATCTGCTGCAGAGGATAAGTGTCACGATCGTTATTGTATGAATCGGACCAAGGTGCAGCGTGGTATGGTTCCATCCTCTTTTATTTGAAGTGAAACACACAGAAAACAATAAAGCGCAAAACGAAATGTGAAGCTAATGTAGTGCTCGCAGGCAACTAGACATAGACAAGATCCCACAACCACAGTGGGGAAAAAGCTGCCTAAATATGATCCCCAATCAGAGACAACGCTCAACAGCTGCCTCTGATTGGGAACCATACCAGGCCAACATAGAAATACAAAAACTACAGTACCCACCCTAGTCACACAATAACATGATACGTTCATTAGAGTTACGAGCCTCAGATATTGCTGCCCAAATAAATGCTTCACAGAGTTCAAGTAACTGACACATCTCAACATCAACTGTTCAGAGGAGACTGTGTGAATCAGGCCTTTATGGTTGAATTGCTGCAAAGAAACCACTATTAAATGACACCAATAAGAAGAAGAGACTTAATTGGGCCAAGAAACACAATACATTTGTCCTTTTGGTCTGGAGTCCAAATGTGAGATTTTTGGTTCCAACTGCCATGTCTTTGTGAGATGTGGTGTGGGTGAACAGATGAACTCTGCATGTGTATTTCCTGCCATAAAGCATGGAGGAGGAGGTGTTTTGCTGTTGACACTGTCTGTGATTGATTTAGAATTCACACTTAACCAGCATGGCTACAACAGCATTCTCCAGCTATACGCCATCCCATCTGGTTTGTGCTTAGTGGGACTATCATTTGTTTTTATAAATTATTATTTAAAAAAAAATAATAATAATTGTTTGTTACTTTTACATCTTTTTCGTGGTATCGAATTGGTAGTTACAGTCTTGTCTCATCGCTGCAACTCCCGTATGGACTGGGGAGAGACGAAGGTTGAGAGCCGTGCGTCCTACAAAACACAACCCAGCCAAACCGCACTGCTTCTTGACATAATGCCTGCTTAACCCGGAGGCCAGACGCACCAATATGTGGGAGGAAACACCATACACCTGGCAACCCTGTCAGCGTGCATTGCGCCCGGCTCGCCACAGGAGTCGCTAGAGCGCAATGGGACAAGAACATCCCTACCGACCAAACCCTCCCCTAACCCGGACGACGCTGGGCCAACTGTGTGCCGCCCACGGGTCTCCCGGTCGCGGCCGGCTGCGACAGAGCCTGGACTCCAACCAGGATCTCTAACTGCACAGCTTGCCTTAGACCACTGTGCCACTCAGGAGAATTAATTTGTTTTTCAACAGGACAATGACCCAACACACCTCCAGGCTGTGTAAGGGCTATTTTACCAAGAAGGAGAGTGACAGAGTGCTGCATCAGATGACCTGGCCTCCACAATCCCCCGACCTCAACCAAACAGATGTTTTGAGATGAGTAGGACCGCAGAGTAAAGGAATAACAGCCAACAAGTGCTCAGCATATGTGAGAACTCCTTCAAGACTGTTGGAAAAGCATTCCAGGTGAAGTTGGTTGAGAGAATGCCAAGAGTGTGCAAAGCTGTCATCAAGGCAAAGGGTGGCTATTTGAAGAATCTCAAATATATTACATGTTTTGATATGTTTCACACTTTTTTGGTTCCTATATGATTCCATTTGTGTTATTTCATCGTTTTGACGTCTTCACTATTATTCAACAATGTAGAAAATTGTAAAAATAAAGAAAAACCCTTGCATGAGTAGGTGTTCTAATAGCAATAAAGCACCCCTGAGGTTTGTGGTATCTGGCCCCTCCTTGGGCCTTATTGCTTAAATAACCCATATCTCTTTTATAACAGGATATTATCATTGACTATATGAAAGTGCATGTATGAATGAGTCTGATTTACTGTTTTCAATGGCAGGTTCACCTTCTGAAGCCAGATGAGGTTCCCAAAGCGTGCTGCGCACCCACCAAGCTCAGTCCCATCTCTGTACTCTTCTACGATGACAACAACAACGTGATCCTAAAGAAGCATCGCAACATGGTGGTCAAGACCTGTGGATGCCTGTGACACCAGTGGTAGCCCATCTATCTATTCTACATCATTTTAATCAACTTAATTGCCATTGTTCCAAAAGATAAAAACAGGGTAATATAACTTGCAACCAGCAGTTGATAGCAATAATATGTCAATATGCTGATATATACTATGTATCTAATATATTGATTTAGAGTCAGAGTGGTATATGAACAACACCCATTGGACTTATAACCATACCTCACTTTTGATTAACTAAACTATTCAAATCGACAGTAATTCAGATAATTACATCACCCCTTCATGTCATATATTCTGTGACCAATCAAAGCTGTAAAGTACTGTATCATAAGTGCAATCAATGCTACAATTCTTGTTGAACCATACATTTTTTCTCATTGTCTCTTTTAGATGTACTAAACATGGTCTGCAAAACGTACATGTATTTTTCTTCTTCTTTAATCATACTTTTAACCAGTACAAGTCAGTAACAATGGAAAATGATAACATGGAAAAAAATGTTTGGCCATTTTTGTATGTACAGAGGAACAAATACACAGTGATGTATGTCCTTGTCAACAGATATCTGGGGGACTGTATACCTCTATATTTGTAATAAAATAAACTATACTGAACAAAAAAACGCAACATGTAAAAGGTTTGTCCCATGTTTCATGAGCTGAAATTAAAAATCCTGGAAATGTTCTATACGCCTCAAAAGTTTTTTAGTGAGCATTTCTCCATCCACATTGAAAGGTACACCATATCAAGAAGCTGATTAAACAGCATGATCATTACACAGGTGCACCTTTTGCTGGGGACAAAAGGCCACTAAAATGTGCAGTTTTGTCACAACACAATGCCACAGATGTCTGAAGTTCTGAGGGATTGTGCAATTGGTATGCGGACTGCAGGAATGTCCACAAGAGCTGCTGCAAGATAATTGAATGTTGATTCCTCTACCATAAGTTGCCTCCAACGTCATTTTAGAGAATTTGGTAGTACATCCAACCAACAATTTTCCTGTCCTGCTAGCCATTCAAAATGTAACGATTACTTTTGGGTGTCAGGGAAAATGTATGGAGTAAAAATAACATTATTTTCCTTAGAAATGTAGTGAAGTTAAAGTAAAAATTGTCAAAACTATAAATAGTAAAGTACAGATACCCCCAAAAACAACTTAAGTAGTACTTTAAAGTATTTTTACTGAAGTACTTTACACCACTGGAGGTGTTTCAATAGAGTCTGACGTTCAGGGGTGGTTGGACATATAAGATGGGGTGCTGGTGAGCTTCTGCCCCCATTGTAGGTCAAATATTCCCCCACCCATGTCCAGGGGTCTCAGTGTTATATCCCTTGACGCTATTATACCAGTCGCAGTGTTCAAATCGTGTATCTGTGAATCACAACTTGAAAGACAATGAGTGACAACATTTCCACATGTTGAGCAATACAACATATAACTGAAGCATACAGTAGTGCAAGAGTTTGCTGCTGACATCTCTACGATATGTAAAACACTAAACAACAATGGTGTTCATGGGAGGACACCACGGAAGAAGCCACTGCTGTCCAAAAAAAACTTTGCTGCACGTCTGAAGTTTGCAAAAGTGCACCTACATGTTCCACAGCGCTACTGGCAAAATATTCTGAAGACAGATGAAACTACAGTTGGGTTGTTTGGAAGAACACACAACACCATGTGTGGAGGGAAAAAAAGGCACAGCACAGCAACATCAAAACCTCATACCAACTGTAAAGTATGGTGGATGGAGCATCGTGGATTGGTGTTGTTTTGCTGCTTCAGGGCCTGGACAGCTTGCTATCATCGAGAGAAAAATAAATTCCCAAGTTTATCAAAACATTTTGCAGGAGAATGTTAGGCTATCTGTCCGCCAATTGAAGCTCAACAGAAGATGGGTGATGCAACAGGACAACGACCCAAAACACAGAAGTAAATCAACAACAGAAGAAAAACGCCTTCTGGAGTGGCCCAGTCAGAATCCTGACCTCAACCCAATTGAGATGCTGTGGCATGACCTCAAGAGAACAGTTAACAGCAGACATCCCGAGAATATTGCTGAACTGAAATAGTTTTGTAAAGAGGAATGATCCAAAATTCCTCCTGACAGTTGTGCCGATCTGATCCACAACTACAGAAAATGTTTGGTTAAGGTTATTGCTGCCAAAGGAGGGTCAACCAGTTATTAAATCCAAGGGTTCACATACTTTTCCCACCCTGCACTGTGAATGTTTACACAGTGTTTTCAATAAAGATATGAAAACGTATAATTGTGTGTTATTAGTTTAAGCAGACTTTGTTTGTCTATGTTGTGACCTAGATGAAGGTTAGATCACATTTTATGACCAATTTTTGCAGAAATCCAGATATTTCCAAAGGGTTCGCAATCTTTTTCTTGCCACTGTATACTGCATCTTACCCAAGCTGAAGATCCATCGTGTGTGTGATCGTTTTAAGCCTCAACATCAACCAGCTCTGGTGGCATTGGGGACTTGGGATGCTTGCTCTCAAAGTGCTGCTTGAATGTCTCCGTGTCCAGCATCTGCGTCTGTAAGGGTCAGGTAAGGAATGGAGGATATTAACAATCATTGGCTGAGACTGAATTTTCGGGTGACAAACAAAGTAATAAGATGCATCAAACTACTACACATCACACAGGCCAGTACACTGGACTGTACTGAGAGAAACCTAAAGGTAGGCACGTGAAACGTTCAGGTTGCTGCACTGACTATGGAGGCTCTAGTCTAGAGTGCCAAGCATTTGTTCAACTCTCTAAATGGTTAAATGACTGACGTTCAGGGGTGGTTGGAGAGACTGCTGGTGAGCTTCTGGCCCTGTTTTAGGTTGTCACACAAATATTCCCCCACCCATGTTCAGGGGTCTCAGTGTTATGTCCCTTGAAATATATGTACTTTTGGTAATACTTTGAGTAAGCAACAAATACAATCATCTTAAATTGCCATGTTGAATTTTTTTGCCATAGTAAATTGTAAATTGTGCAAATTTCCCAAATGCTGACAGTTTGTGTTACTACCTTACACAAGCTTGCATTTTCACCCTATAAAACTTGGAATTACACAAAATGTTAACCTCAGATTGGTGATGTTAGTCTAAAAGTTTATAGACTTCACGATGACATAAGATTGATTGTTTTAAACAGATCAATATCTTAGGTTTTGTACCATGGATTTTTCCAAGCGCTGGGATGCGCAGAACTTAGAATGCGGAGTTAATGAAATGCCCAGGAAATGACACAGAAAATTTGGGGCGGTCTCTCCATAAAAGTCAATGGCCGCACACCAATACATGGATTTGACAGTCAATCTATTACTTAAATAGCAGTCAGCTGTTGTCACTGTTGTTATTCTATAGAGGGTCGTGAATAATTTAGGTTAACTAACAAAAAAAAGTGGTCTGGTCCCTTTTCCATGATGGAAGCCTCCCGAAATCAACATCCAATATTCCAAAATATAGATAAAAGCCTTCAAGTACTCATCTGACCAACTTCTTCAGGGCCAGCCAGGCCCCCTGTCGCCCCCCCAGGCGCCCTGAAACCCAACCCCCATAAGAAGAAGCCCAAATATGACCTGCCCTTGCCCAGTATACATACAACGTAAGAGGACACTGGTTTTTCGTCTTGTAGTTAAACTTGTTTTATACACAGTTTAAAGGGATAGGTCATCCCAATTACAAAATTACTTAAGTTGCGTTTACATTTGAAATCCAATGCATCCAATGTGTACATTAGTCTTTCCTGGTTCATATACTTTTTGGTCCCTTTCAGATCACAGCCATGTCAAGTGGGCATCAGGCTTGTATGAGACATGAATTATCTGTGAGATTCAGTGAACAAGGCTGAAAGGTGAGATTCTCTTTTAACTACTCATTGTACTGAATAGATAATCATGAGCTAACATTGTACCACCTTATTTGCTGTAACACACACGTATATTTAGGGAAGCAAGGCATGTGTAGGATGTGCATTGTAGAGTATGTTCTTTGCATTCTTTATCATGTATTTCTCATAGAAAGTGTCAGGAAGGTGTATTGGAGGCGAAGTCAAGTGCAGGAGAGCAGATTATAATGAACAGGCGCGCTTTATTATAGTTCCAAAAAACGAGAGCACTACATGAGACAAACGCGCTCAAAAAACGGAACATAAAAGTAGAGCGCGTAAACTAACACCACCTAACATGAATTACACACAACACATGATGGAAATCAGAGGGTTAAATACAAGTAGCTTAATTGGGGAAATGTAAACCAGGTCTGTATGGAAACAAGACGAGACAAGTGGATATACGAAAAATGAAACGGAGATGGCTAGAAAGCCGGGTGACGCCGCCCGAACAAGGAGAGGGGCTGACCCTCCCCCTTGACGCGCGGCTCCAGCGGCGCGCCGACACACTGGCCTCGAGGACGACTCCGAGGACGAGGCGCAGGGCGATCCGGCTGGCGACGGTGAAACTCACGCAGTAGTTCAGGATCTAAAACATCTGCAACCGGAACCTAGTACCCCTCCTCCGCCCGTACCCCTCCCACTCCACGAGGTACTGAAGGCCCCCCACCCGACGCCTCGAATCCAGGATGGAACGAACGATGTACACCAGGGGGTTAATACGATAATCAGAGGGAAGCTGTAATCTATAACATACCTCGTTCACCCTCCTCAGGACTTTAAATGGCCCCACAAACCGCGGACCCAGCTTCCGGCAGGGCAGGCGGAGGGGCAGGTTACTGGTCGAGAGCCAGACCCGGTCGCACCGGGGTCTCACTGCGGTGGCGGTCCGCGCTGGCTTTCTGGCAACGTGCGGCTCGCTGGAGATGGACACGGGTGGTCTCCCATGTCTCCTCTACGCACCTAAACCAGTCGTCCACCGCAGGAGTCTCGGTCTGACCCTGATGCCACGGTGCCAGAACCGGCTGGAACCCCAATACTCACTGAAATGGGGAGAGGTTAGTGGAGGATTGGTGAAGCAAGTTCTGTGCCATCATCTCAAAACGATCCACAACGACCAGGATCGTGGTATTGGGGAAGATCCGTTAGGGAATCCACTGACAGATGTGACCAAGGTCGTTGTGGAACGGGTAAGGGATGTAACTTACCTCTGAGCAGGTGTCTCGAAGCCTTACACTGGGCACACACCGAGCAGGAGGAGACATAAACCCTCAAGAGATCAACTGGTCACAGACGGAACGTACACACGCCCAACAGGACACTGGAGGGGTACGTATCTCCTGCTCAATGTCCGCATCCAGATCCCACACGACCGGCGCTACCAGGCAGGAGGTCGGGAGTATGGGAGTTTGATCCATGGGTCGCTCCTCTGTGTCATACAGTCGGGACAGTGCGTCTGCCTTCTTATTCTGGGAACCTGGTCTGTAAGACAGGGTAAACACAAAATGGGTAAAGGACATGGCCCACCTTGCCTGACGAGGATTCAGTCTCCTCGCTGCCCGGATGTACTCCAGGTTGCGGTGGTCAGTCCAGATGAGAAAAGGGTGTTTAGCCCTCAAGCCAATGTCTCCGCTTTCAACGCTTTAACTACAGCCAACAACTCCCGGCCCCCCACATCATATTAACGCTCCGCTGGGCTGAGCTTCTTCGAGAAGAAAGCACAGGGGCGGAGTTTCGGTGGCATGCCCGAGCACTGCTCCTATCCCAGCCTCGGATGCATCCACCTCCACTATGAATTCCAAAGAGGGATCCGGATGGGCCAGCACTGGGGCCAAAGTAAACAGAGCTCTTAGTTGCCCAAAAGCCCTGTCCGCCTCAGCCGACCACCGCAACCTTACAGGACCCCCCTTCAGCAGTGAGGTAATGGGCGCAGCAACCTGGCCAAAACCCTGGATAAATCTCCGGTAGTATTTGGCAAATCCTAAAAATCGCAGCACCTCGTTAAAAACTTTTTGGGGATAGGGGCAGCATTTTCACTTTTGGATAAATAGCGTGCCCAAATTCAACTGCCTGCTACTCATCCCCAGAATATAAGACATGCATATTATTAGTAGATTTGGATAGAACACACTTTGAAGTTTCTAAAACTGTTTGAATCATGTCTGTGAGTATAACAGAACTTATGTAGCAGGCAAAACCCAGAGGACAAACTATTCAGATTTGTTGTTTTTTTGAGGTCACCCTGTTTTCAATGAATTTCATTGGGAAACCAGATTCCTAAGGGACTTGTTTGCAGTTCCTACTGCTTCCACTGGATGTCACCAGTCGTTAGAAATTGGTTGAGGTTATTCCTTTGTGTAATGAAGAAGTACGGCCATCTTGAACAAGTGTCACATCATGTGTACTGTTTGGTAGTTGCGCACGACCAGAAGCATGCTTGAGATTGTCGTCTTCCTGTATTGAACACAGATCATCCCGTCTTCAATTTTATAGATTATTTACATTTAAAAATACCTAAAGTTGTATTACAAAAGTAGTTTGAAATGTTTTGGTGAAGTTTACAGGTAACTTTTGAGATATTTTGTAGTGACGTTGGTCAAGTTGGAACCAGTGTTTTTCTGGATCAAATGCGCCAAATAAATTGACATTTTGGATATAAATGGACAGAACTAATAAGGACCATTTGTGATGTTTATGGGACATATTGGAGTGCCAATAAAAGAAGCTCGTCAAAGTTAAGGCATGATTTATATTTTATTTCTGTGTTTTGTGTCGCGCCTGCAGGGTATGCAGGTATGCTACTCTCTCATTGTTTACTGTTGTGCTATCATCAGACAATAGCATCTTATGCTTTCGCCGAAAAGCCTTATTGAAATATGACATGTTGGCTGGATTCACAACGAGTGTAGCTTTAATTTGGTATCTTACATGTGTGATTTAAACGAAAATTAGATTTTTATAGTATTTTATTTGAATTTGGCCCTCTGCATTTTCCCTGGCTATTGGCCAAGTGGGACGATTGCATCCCACCTATCTCAGAGAGGTTTTAACCATGATGGGGGTCGGCCAATTACGCACCGCAGCAAGCGGTCACTCTCCATCTCCACCCCTGATGTGGAAATGCGATACCCTAGGAAGGAGACAACCTGCTGAAAGAACAGGCATTTCTCAGCCTTGACGTACAGGTCATGCTCCAACAGTCGATCATGTACCTTGCACACCAAGGACACATGCTCGGCGCGTGTAGCGGCATAAATCAGAATGTCATCGATATACACCACTACACCCTGCCCATGCAGGTCCCAGAAAATCTCGTCTACTAAGGATTAGAAAACTGATGGAGCATTCATCAACCCGTACGGCATGACTAGGTACTCATAAAGCCCTGTGGTGGTACTAAACGCTGTCTTCCACTCGTCTCCCTCCCGGATAGACACCAGGTTATACGCACTCCTGAGATCCAGTTTCATGAAGAAGCCGCCCCATGCATTGACTCATTTGCCGTGGATACTTCACCGGGATTTTATTGAGACCTCTATAGTCAATGCACGGGCGTAAACCTCCATCCTTCTTTACAAAGAAGAAACTCGAGGAGGCAGGTGAAGTAGAGGGCCGAATGTACCCCTGACGCAGGGATTCAGAGACATATGTATCCATAGCCACTGTCTCCGCCTGCGACAGGGGATACACGTGACTCCTGGGAAGCGCAGCGTCTGCCAGGAGATTTATCGCACAATCTCCCGGTCGATGAGGTGGAGATTTAGTCGCCTTCTTTTTACAGAAGGCGAGAGCCAAACCGGCATATTCTGGGGGACGTGCACGGTGGAGGCCTGGTATGGACTTTCCACCGTGGTAGCACCTATGGACCTTGAGCACTCTGTTTCCAGGAAACAGTGGAGTTATGTAGAGCCAAACAAGGAAGGCCTAGTACCACAGGAAACACAGGAGAGTCAATGAGAAAGAGACTGATTCTCTCCTCATGACTCCCCTGCATAACCATGGCCAAAGAGATGGTAGCCTCCTTGATTAGCCCGGACCTAATGGTCGACTATCTAGAGCGTGTACGGGAAGGGTCTAACTATGGGAAAAATAGGGATCCCTAACCTAATGGCTAATTCTCTGTCGATAAAATTCCCAGCTGCGCCTTATGCTGGGAATGTGGGAAAACTCAGGGAAACAAACAGGCACAAACAGTTGATCAACAGAGGACTCTGGATGAACGTGGTGCAAACTCACCTGGGGTGATGCCAGAGTGCCCTGCCTGTTACCTCGACTCCCAGAGGAACCAACACGGCACCGACCGGCAGTGTGTCCTCTGCGGCCACAGATGGCGCATGTGATGGCTCCTCTTCCAGTCTCCCTATTTATTTATTTAACCTTTATTTAACTAGGCAAGTCAGTTAAGAACAAATTCTTATTTTCAATGACAGCCTAGGAACAGTGAACCAACAGATTTGTACCATGTTAGCTCTGGGGTTTGAACTTGCAACCTTCCGGTTACTAGTCCAACGCTCTAAACACTAGGCTACCCTGCCGCCCCTATGAGCAGCCACTCCTAACTCCATGGGCACCGGAGCAGGAGTGCTAGATGATGAACTGACAGAGCCCCCTCTGGATGTCCGCGGGTGACCAGCAGTTGGTCGAAGGAAATGGTGGCATCCCTGCAGGCCAGTTCACGTCGGACGTCCTCTCGTAGGATGCATCGATAATGGTCGATGAGGGCCCTGTCGTTCCAGCCTGCAGCGGCCAAGGTCCGGAATTCCAGGGCGAAGTCCTGGGCGCTCCTCGTCCCCTGTCTGATGGAAGAGCCTCTCCCCCTCTGCTCTGTCCTCAGGTGGATGAGTCTCCGAGTCTCCTTCTCTCCACACCCTGTTTGCCCACTCCAGCACTCTTCCTGTGAGACAGAAGATGAGGGAGGCCACTCTCTCCCCTCCTAAGGATGCTGGGTGCACAGTGACCAGGTAGAGGTCCAGTTGTAACAAGAATCCCTGGCACTGTGCTGCTGTTCCATCATACTCCCTAGGAAGGGAGAGACTCATCCCACTGGAACTCTCTCCGGATGGAATGGATGAAGATAACCCCGGTTATACTGGTCGAGGCACTAGAGAAACTTCCTGTCTCTCCTAGCGGTCCATGGTCTGGACAACGCGATCCGTCATGGCACCAAGATGTTGTAACATGTCCAAATGTTCCTGGACGCGCTCCTCGACGACTCCGGGGTAACCGAGGTACCTGGGGTACCTGCTCCTGCTGACTCCATTGAAGGTGTGTAATTCTGTCAGGAAGGTGGTTTGGAGGCGCACTTTATTATAGTTCCAAAAAACGAGAGCACTACATGACACAAACACGCTCAAAAAACGGAACATAAAAGTAGAGCGCGTAAACTAACACCACCTAACATGAAAACAATTACAACACATGATGGGAAACAGAGGGTTAAGTACAAGTCGCTTATTGGGGA
>NW_024606808.1:0-12291 GCF_018296145.1 Oncorhynchus tshawytscha | reverse complement strand
ATCTGAGAAGTAGTTAGTGAACCAGGCGAGGCCGTCATTAGAGACACCAACGCTGTTGAGTCTGCCGATAAGAATATGGTGATTGACTGAGTCGGAAGCCTTGGCCAGATCGATGAAGATGACTGCACAGTACTGTCTTTTATCGATGGCGATTATGATATCGTTTAGGACCTTGAGCGTGGCTGAGGTGCACCTGTGACCAGCTCGGAAACCAGATTGCATCGCGGAGAAGGTACGGTGGGATTCGAAATGGTTGGTGATCTGTTTGTTCACTTGGCTTTTGAAGACTTTAGAAAGGCAGGGCAGGATGGTTATAGGTCTGTAACAGTTTGGGTCTAGAGTGTCTCCCCCTTTGAAGAGGGAGATGACTGCGGCCCCTTTCAATCTTTAGGAATCTCAGACAATACGAAAGAGGTTGAACAGACTAGTAATAGTGGTTGCAACAATGGCGATGGATAATTTTAGGAAGAGAGGGTCCAGATTGTCTAGCCCAGCTGATTTGAAGGGATCCAGATTTTGCAGATCTTTCGGAACATCAGATGTCTGGATTTGGGTGAGGAGAAGCGGGGGAGGCTTGGGCCAGTTGCTGCGGGGGGTGCAAAGCTGTTGGCCGGGGTTGGGGTAGCCAGGTGGAAAGCATGGCCAGCCGTAGAGAAATGCTTATCGAAATTCTCGGTTATCGTGGATTTATCAGTGGTGACAGTGTTTCTTAGTCTCAGTGCAGTGGGCAGCTGGGAGGTGGTACTCTTATTCTCCATGGATTTTACAGTGTCCCAAAACTTTTGGAATTAGCCTTTGCTTTCCTAACTGACTGTGTGTATTGGTTCCTGACTTCCCTGAAAAGTTGCATATTGCGGGGACTATTCGAAGCTAATGCAGTACACCACAGGGTGTTTTTGTGCTGGTCTTAGTTCTACATTTTTTGAAAGGGGCATGTTTATTTAAGGGTGAGGAAAGCACGTTTAAAGAACAACCAGGCAAATGTGCTAAAATCAACAGCAGAAATAAGCAGCTGGAAAAGTGGAAATGGAAAATGGAAAACAAAATGGAAATTGAAAGGTCTGATGGTGGCGCTAGAGGAAAGGTCAAGTGGTCACCAAATCAATAGGGTTCTTCCACTTGGGGTCTTGATTGTGCACAACAAATGTTATGGCAATCCAGCCATTACTTTGAGATATATCTTGTTCTCCGTCTGTTCTCAGTCTTGTTCTCAGCCTGTGGGCATCATGCGTGTAGTGATCCAATATCCAAATCAAATAAAATTTTATTTGTCACATACACATGGTTAGCAGATGTTATTGCGAGTGTAGCGAAATGCTTGTGCTTCTAGTTCCGACAATGCCGTAATAACCAACAAGTAATCTAGCTAACAATTCCAAAACTACTACCTTATAGACACAAGTGTAAGGGGATAAAGAATATGTACATAAAGATATATGAATGAGTGATGGTACAGAGCGGCATAGGCAAGATACAGTAGATGGTATTGAGTGCAGTATATACATATGAGATGAGTATGTAAACAAAGTGGCATAGTTAAAGTGGCTAGTGATACATGTATTACATAAGGATGCAGTAGATGATATAGAGCACAGTATATACATATACATATGAGATGAATAATGTAGGGTATGTAAACATTATATTAGGTAGCATTGTTTAAAGTGGCTAGTGATATATTTTACATAATTTCCCATCAATTCACATTATTAAAGTGGCTGGAGTTGAGTCAGTGTGTTGGCAGCAGCCACTCAATGTTAGTGGTGGCTGTTTAACAGTCTGATGGCCTTGAGATAGAAGCTGTTTTTCAGTCTCTCTGTCCCAGCTTTGATGCACCTGTACTGACCTCGCCTTCTGGATGATAGCGGGGTGAACAGGCAGTGGCTCAGGTGGTTGTTGTCCTTGATGATCTTTATGGCCTTCCTGTGACATCGGGTGGTGTAGGTGTCCTGGAGGGCAGGTAGTTTGCCCCGGTGATGCGTTGTGCAGACCTCACTACCCTCTGGAGAGCCTTACGGTTGTGGGCGGAGCAGTTGCCGTACCAGGCGGTGATACAACCCGACAGGATGCTCTCGATTGTGCATCTGTAGAAGTTTGTGAGTGCTTTTGGTGACAAGCCGAATTTCTTCAGCCTCCTGAGGTTGAAGAGGCGCTGCTGCGCCTTCTTCACAATGCTGTCTGTGTGGGTGGACCAATTCAGTTTGTCTGTGATGTGTACGCCGAGGAACTTAAAACTTACTACCCTCTCCACTACTGTTCCATCGATGTGGATAGGGGGTCCCTCTGCTGTTTCCTGAAGTCCACAATCATCTCCTTAGTTTTGTTGACGTTGAGTGTGAGGTTATTTTCCTGACACCACACTCCGAGGGCCCTCACCTCCTCCCTGTAGGCCGTCTCGTCGTTGTTGGTAATCAAGCCTACCACTGTTGTGTCGTCCGCAAACTTGATGATTGAGTTGGAGCGTGCGTGGCCACGCAGTCGTGGGTGAACAGGGAGTACAGGAGAGGGCTCAGAACACACCCTTGTGGGGCCCCAGTGTTGAGGATCAGCGGGGTGGAGATGTTGTTGCCTACCCTTACCACCTGGGGGCGGCCCGTCAGGAAGTCCAGTACCCAGTTGCACAGGGGCGGGGTCGAGACCCAGGGTCTCGAGCTTGATGACGAGCTTGGAGGGTACTATGGTGTTCAATGCCGAGCTGTAGTCGATGAACAGCATTCTCACATAGGTATTTCTCTTGTCCAGATGGGTTAGGGCAGTGTGCAGTGTGGTTGAGATTGCATCGTCTGTGGACCTATTTGGGCGGTAAGCAAATTGGAGTGGGTCTAGGGTGTCAGGTAGGGTGGAGGTGATATCGTCCTTGACTAGTCTCTCAAAGCACTTCATGATGACGGAAGTGAGTGCTACGGGGCGGTAGTCGTTTAGCTCAGTTACCTTAGCTTTCTTGGGAACAGGAACAATGGTGGCCCTCTTGAAGCATATGGGAACAGCAGACTGGGATAGGGATTGATTGAATATGTCTGTAAACACACCAGCCAGCTGGTCTGCGCATGCTCTGAGGGCACGGCTGGGGATGCCGTCTGGGCCTGCAGCCTTGCGAGGGTTAACACGTTTAAATGTTTTCCTCACGTCGGCTGCAGTGAAGGAGAGTCCGCATGTTTTAGTTGCGGGCAGTGTCAGTTGACTGTAGACCCTGCCACATACCTCTTGTGTCTGAGCCGTTGAATTGAGATTCTACTTTGTCTCTATACTGACGCGTAGCTTGTTTGATTGCCTTGCGGAGGAATAGTTACACTGTTTGTATTCGGTCATGTTTCCAGTCACCTTGCCCTGATTAAAAGCAGTGGTTCGCGCTTTCAGTTTCACGCGAATGCTGCCATCAATCCACGGTTTCTGGTTTGGGAATGTTTTAATCGTTGCTATGGGAACAACATCTTCAACGCACGTTCTAATGAACACGCTCACCGAATCAGCGTATTCGTCAATGTTGTCGTCTGACGCAATACGGAACATATCCCAGTCCAGGTGATGGAAGCAGTCTTGGAGTGTGGAATCAGATTGGTCGGACCAGCGTTGAACAGACCTCAGCGCGGGAGCTTCTTGTTTTAGTTTCTGTCTGTAGGCAGGGATCAACAAAATGGAGTCGTGGTCAGCTTTTCCGAAAGGAGGGTGGGGCAGGGCCTTATATGCGTTGCGGAAGTTGGAATAGCAATGATCCAAGGTTTTTCCAGCCCTGGTTGCGCAATCGATATGCTGATAAAATTTAGGAGTCTTGTTTTCAGATTAGCCTTGTTAAAATCCCCAGCTACAATGAATGCAGCCTCCGGATATATGGATTCTAGTTTGCAAAGAGTCAAATAAAGTTTGTTCAGAGCCATCGTTGTGTCTGCTTGGGGGACAATATATACGGCTGTGATTATAATCGAAGAGAATTCCCTTGGTAGATAATGCGGTCTACATTTGATTGTGAGGAATTCTAAATCAGGTGAACAGAAGGACTTGAGTTCCTGTATGTTGTTGTGGCCACACCACGTCACGTTAACCATAAAGAATACGCCCCCGCCCCTCTTCTTACCAGAAAGATGTTTGTTTCTGTCGGCGCGATGCGTGGAGAAACCAGCTGTCTGCACTGTCTCCGATAGCGTCTCTCCAGTGAGCCATGTTTCCGTGAAGCAAAGAAAGTTACAGTCTCTGATGTCCCTCTGGAATGCTACCCTTGCTCGGATTTCATCAACCTTGTTGTCAAGAGACTGGACATTGGCGAGGAGAATGCTAGGGAGTGGTGCACGATGTGCCCGTCTCCGGAGTCTGACCAGAAGACCGCTTCGTTTTCCCACAGCGATGCCATTTAACAGTTATCACTGGCCCTTGCTCAGCCTTACTCACCAAGAGCCCAGCGCTGAGCCTTCTTGCTAGCAAAGTCACTGATCAAGTCTTTGAAGTCCAGCTTTCTAGCTAACTGACTTTCCATGGACAGCATGGCAAGACTGCAAAGCCTGTCCATAGTGGACCTCAAATAGTTTAAAAAAATCAGTTTTAGCTTACTGAAAGCTCTCTCACCACCAGCAACAGTCACAGGCAGTGTGCAAAATATACGTAAAGCAATGCACACTTCTCCAAAAATGCTTTGCAGCTGCATCATACAAATTGCGTTCAGGAGACCAAGAGGGGACACGTTAGGGGGAAAGTGGCAGAATATACAGTGTTCAGGTGTCTTACTTCATTTTGAAACTCAGGTGTAAGATCTCTGAAATACATGATCAGTGATTGGCACACAGAAGGGACTTTATCCTCACTAATCTGCCCAACTTTCAGAACAGCAGAAAATTATTCTACAATGTTTGCAGTGGTGTGGAACCTAGTGTCAAAGTCACTTATGATGTTGTCCATAGCAGTAAAAAACACTGTGTTCGGAAACACCGTTGCTGCACTGCCCTGAGCTGTCTCCTCCTCAGAGGTCTCCTCATGGAATCTCTTCCTTTTCCTCTGGCGGCTGTGTTCCTAAATTGAGGTGCAACATTCATTTGCGTAGCAATCAGTGTCGCCTCAGACAGGAGAGACCCCCATCCATCTCTAAGAGACCTCATCTCTTCCTTTAAGGCTCTGATATTGGCTGCATCTGTGTCAAGTGAGATTTTTCCTGTGAGATTCCCGTCCTCAATGTATTGTAGTACCTGCAATTATGCCAATTGACATGTCATTCAACACAATGCTGCTCACCTCCTTCTTCGGGTGGGAGTTGGGCTGGTTCAAGGTTATGGGGATGGGGAGACAGGGCTGGTTTAGGGGTATGGGGATGGGGAGACAGGGCTGGTTCAGGGGGTGAGGATGGGGAGACAGGGCTGGTTCAGGGGTATGGGGATGGGAGACAGGGCTGGTTCAGGGGTATGGGGATGGGAGACAGGGCTGGTTCAGGGGTATGGGGATGGGGAGACAGGGCTGGTTCAGGGGTATGGGGATGGGGAGACAGAGCTGGTTCAGGAGTATGGGGATGGGAGACAGGGCTGGTATGGGGATTTTTTTATTTATTTTATTTCACCTTTATTTAACCAGGTAGGCTAGTTAAGAACAAGTTCTCATTTGCAACTGCGACCTGGCCAAGATAAAGCATAGCAGTGTGAACAGACAACACAGAGTTACACATGGAGTAAACAATTAACAAGTCAATAACACAGTAGAAAAAAGGGGGAGTCTATATACATTGTGTGCAAAAGGCATGAGGAGGTAGGCGAATAATGACAATTTTGCAGATTAATAACACTGGAGTGATAAATGATCAGATGGTCATGTACAGGTAGAGATATTGGTGTGCAAAAGAGCAGAAAAGTAAATAAATAAAAACAGTATGGGGATGAGGTAGGTAAAAATGGGTGGGCTATTTACCGATAGACTATGTACAGCTGCAGCGATCGGTTAACTGCTCAGATAGCAGATGTTTGAAGTTAGTGAGGGAGATAAAAGTCTCCAACTTCAGTGATTTTTTGCAATTCGTTCCAGTCACAGGCAGCAGAGAACTGGAACGAAAGGCGGCCAAATGAGGTGTTGGCTTTAGGGATGATCAGTGAGATACACCTGCTGGAGCGCGTGCTACGGATGGGTGTTGCCATCGTGACCAGTGAACTGAGATAAGGCGGAGCTTTACCTAGCATGGACTTGTAGATGACCTGGAGCCAGTGGGTCTGGCGGCGAATATGTAGCGAGGGCCAGCCGACTAGAGCATACAAGTCGCAGTGGTGGGTGGTATAAGGTGCTTTAGTGACAAAACGGATGGCACTGTGATAAACTGCATCCAGTTTGCTGAGTAGAGTGTTGGAAGCAATTTTGTAGATGACATCGCCGAAGTCGAGGATCGGTAGGATAGTCAGTTTTACTAGGGTAAGTTTGGCGGCGTGAGTGAAGGAGGCTTTGTTGCGGAATAGAAAGCCGACTCTTGATTTGATTTTCGATTGGAGATGTTTGATATGAATCTGGACGGAGAGTTTACAGTCTAGCCAGACACCTAGGCACTTATAGATGTCCACATATTCAAGGTAGGAACCATCCAGGGTGGTGATGCTGGTCAGGCGTGCGGGTGCAGGCAGCGAACGGTTGAAAAGCATGCATTTGGTTTTACTAGCGTTTAAGAGCAGTTGGAGGCCACGGAAGGAGTGTTGTATGGCATTGAAGCTCGTTTGGAGGTTAGATAGCACAGTGTCCAAGGACGGGCCGGAAGTATATAGAATGGTGTCGTCTGCGTAGAGGTGGATCAGGGAATCGCCCGCAGCAAGAGCAACATCATTGATATATACAGAGAAAAGAGTCGGCCCGAGGATTGAACCCTGTGGCACCCCCATAGAGACTGCCAGAGGACCGGACAGCATGCCCTCCGATTTGACACACTGAACTCTGTCTGCAAAGTAATTGGTGAACCAGGCAAGGCAGTCATCCGAAAACCGAGGCTACTGAGTCTGCCGATAAGAATATGGTGATTGACAGAGTCGAAAGCCTTGGCAAGGTCGATGAAGACGGCTGCACAGTACTGTCTTTTATCGATGGCGGTTATGATATTGTTTAGTACCTTGAGCGTGGCTGATGTGCACCCGTGGCCGGCTCGGAAACCAGATTGCAGAGCGGAGAAGGTACGGTGGGATTCGAGATGGTCAGTGACCTGTTTGTTGACTTGGCTTTCGAAGACCTTAGATAGGCAGGGCAGGATGGATATAGGTCTGTAACAGTTTGGGTCCAGGGTGTCTCCCCCTTTGAAGAGGGGGGATGACTGCGGCAGCTTTCAATCCTTGGGGATCTCAGACGATATGAAAGAGAGGTTGAACAGGCTGGTAATAGGGGTTGCGACAATGGCGGCGGATAGTTTCTGAAATAGAGGGTTCAGATTGTCAAGCCCAGCTGATTTGTACGGGTCCAGGTTTTGCAGCTCTTTCAGAACATCTGCTATCTGGATTTGGGTAAAGGAGAACCTGGAGAGGCTTGGGCGAGTAGCTGCGGGGGGGGCGGAGCTGTTGGCCGAAGTTGGAGTAGCCAGGCGGAAGGCATGGCCAGCTGTTGAGGAATGCTTGTTGAAGTTTTCGATAATCATGGATTTATCGGTGGTGACCATGTTACCTAGCCTCAGTGCAGTGGGCTGCTGGGAGGAGGTGCTCTTGTTCTCCATGGACTTCACAGTGTCCCAGAACTTTTTGGAGTTGGAGCTACAGGATGCAAACTTCTGCCTGAAGAAGCTGGCCTTAGCTTTCCTGACTGACTGCGTGTATTGGTTCCTGACTTCCCTGAACAGTTGCATATCGCGGGGACTATTCGATGCTATTGCAGTCCGCCACAGGATATTTTTGTGCTGGTCGAGGGCAGTCAGGTCTGGAGTGAACCAAGGGCTGTATCTGTTCTTAGTTCTGCATTTTTGAACGGAGCATGCTTATCGAAAATGGTGAGGAAGTTACTTTTAAAGAATGACCAGGCATCCTCAACTGACGGGATGAGGTCAATGTCCTTCCAGGATACCCGGGCCAGGTCGATTAGAAAGGCCTGCTCACAGAAGTGTTTTAGGGAGCGTTTGACAGTGATGAGGGGTGGTCGTTTGACTGCGGCTCCGTAGCGGATACAGGCAATGAGGCAGTGATCGCTGAGATCCTGGTTGAAGACAGCGGAGGTGTATTTGGAAGGCCAGTTGGTCAGGATGACGTCTATGAGGGTGCCCTTGTTTACAGATTTAAGGTTGTACCTGGTGGGTTCCTTGATGATTTGTGTGAGATTGAGGGCATCTAGCTTAGATTGTAGGACTGCCGAGGTGTTAAGCATATCCCAGTTTAGGTCACCTGGCAGAACAAACTCTGAAGCTAGATGGGGGGCGATCAATTCACAAATGGTGTCCAGGGCACAGTGGGAGCTGAGGGGGGTCGGTAGCAGGCGGCAACAGTGAGAGACTTATTTCTGGAGAGAGTAATTTTCAAAATTAGTAGTTCGAACTGTTTGGGTATGGACCTGGAAAGTATGACATTACTTTGCAGGCTGTCTCTCTGCAGTAAACTGCAACTCCTCCCCCTTTGGCAGTTCTATCTTGACGGAAAATGTTATAGTTGGGTATGGAAATCTCAGAATTTTTGGTGGCCTTCCTGAGCCAGGATTCAGACACGGCAAGGACATCAGGGTTAGCAGAGTGTGCTAAAGCAGTGAGTAAAACAAACTTAGGGAGGCTTCTGATGTTGACATGCATGAAACCAAGGCTTTTCGATCACAGAAGTCAACAAATGAGGGTGCCTGGGGACATGCAGGGCCTGGGTTTACCTCCACATCACCTGCGGAACAGAGGAGGAGTAGAATGAGGGTGCGGCTAAAGGCTATCAAAACTGGTCGCCTAGAGCGTTGGGGACAGAGAATAAAAGGAGCAGATTTCTGGGCATGGTAGAATATATTCAGGGTAGAATATATTCAGGGCATAATGCGCAGACAGGGGTATGGTGGGGTGCGGGTACAGCGGAGGTAAGCCCAGGCACTGGGTGATGATGAGAGAGGTTGTATCTCTGGACATGCTGGTTGTAATGGGTGAGGTCACCGCATGTGTGGGAGGTGGGACAAAGGAGGTATCAGGGGTATGAAGAGTGGAACTAGGGGCTCCATTGTAAACTAAAACAATGATAACTAACCTGAACAACAGTATACAAGGCATATTGACATTTGAGAGAGACATACAGCGAGGCATACAGTAATCACAGGTGTTGAATTGGGAGAGCTAGCTAAAACAGTAGCTAAAACAGTAGGTGAGACAACAACAGCTAATCAGCTAGCACAACAACAGCAGGTAAAATGGCGTTGACTAGGCAGGGAGGGTCGGATTAACTACACACAGAGCCTGAGTGCGGCTGGGGCCGACAGATAAAACATAAACAAGCAGAATGGAGTACCGTGATTAATGGACAGTCCAGCATGCATCAGCTATGTAGCCAAGTGATCAGTGTCCAGGGGGCAGCGGTGGATGGGGCAGGGAAGCTGGACTGGTGAGTATTATCCAGGTTAAAAAACTGGCTGGCTGTGCAGAGGGTAAGGTAAAAGCCGCTAGCAGTGGCTAACAATGACTAAATAGCTTGTAGCTAGTTAGCTGGTTAGCTTCTGGAGGTTCTTGAGTGTGGGGAGACAGGGCTGGTTCCGGGGTATGGGGATCGGGAGACAGGGCTGGTTCAGGGGTATGGGGATGGGGAGACAGGGCTGGTATGGGGATGGGGAGACAGGGCTGGTTCAGGGGTATGGGGATGGGGAGACAGGGCTGCTGAGCCTGAAGCTGCATCTGTTGGGCCTGGCACCAGCCAGGGACAACTGATTTAGTATGAATAGCTTGCTAAAAGTTTGCCTGCATTGATTAAATGTTGGCTAAAAGAGGAGTGAAATGTAAACACTCAGAATTTTCTGTGAAGATATTAAGTAACTAATGTTAGGGAGCAAGAGTAGCCTATTTCAATACAGAGGCTCTCTGGGTGTTTACTTTTGCCAAAATCAAGAAAATAAAAAGAAACAGTTTTATTAGTATATTGTAAATGTGTGTGTGAGAGAGAGAGAGAGAGAGAGAGAGAGAGAGAGAGAGAGAGAAAAGAACATACTCTATTTCCAATTCTCATCTCTCTGTCTGGTTCTGGGTGTCTGACAGCATTCTTGGAGGTGGCCACAGGCAGGAAGGCAACGGTGATCTGCAAGCCCCTTTGAGTGCATCTCCAATCAGTTCAGAGTCAACCCAGCCTAGAGCCTGGTGGTGGGGGACCTTATTGAGTCTGGAGACAGAAATGCTGTTTGTGGACAACTGTGGCCTGGATACCATGCTTACACTCACAGGTACAGGGTGAAGACGGCCCAGGAGGAGAGATTGATCTCTCCACAAACCACAGCTTTGTGCCAGACGATGTTGTTAACACTATTGCTGACTTCATACTGTGACGCCCTGAATTTGTCTCAACTGTATCAGTGCTTCCCCTGCGGACGGGGCGCTTCCCCTTCCCCAATTCCCTATTAAATAGCCAGCATCAGCTCCGCAAAAGTCGGTTGTGACAGTGGCGCGAGAGAGGAAGTAAGTGTTCAACCCTCAGCTTGGAAGCTCGTTCATACCCAGTTTGTTTTTGTTGTATTTAAACGCGTGTACTGTAACCATGGCTCAGAATCAAACCAGTATCGGATCTACTTTGGTCTCAGCTGTTTTAGCCTTTCTCTGCTGGAGAAATGTGGCGGATTGGATTGTCTGACTGACCACAACTGTTTTACATACGGCAATTCTTCATTTGTTTTGGGGTGATTTATACGGTGTTGGTTTGTGTTCCCTTGACACCCAAAATTGCTCGTTACATTTTGAACGCTTAGTAACACAGGTAAATGGTTAAATCCACTCACTTATCAACAGAACATCCCTGGTCATCCCTACTGCCTCTGATCTGGTGGACTCACTAAACACACAGTGTGACCCTGGCTATCTGTACATTAAAAAAATCTGGTGCCATCTGGTTTGCTTAATAAAAATTTTGAAATGATTTATACTTAAGTATTTTTTTAGCAGTTACATTTACTTTTGATACTTAAGTATATTTTAAACCAAATACTTTTGACTTTAACTCAAGTAGTATCTTACTGGGGGTCTTTCACTTTTACTTGAGTCATGTTCTATTAAGGTACATTTATGTAAGTATGAAAATTGGGTACTTTATCCACCACTGTTTTTACAGGATTCCTTTGTATTGGTACAGACTTGAAAGGCTGGGCGGACTCATTCCCAGACAAACAAAAAGGAGAATCAATATTTTCTCTGGTAGGTACAACATACCTGGCACCCCGATCAAAAAACAACCAAGTCAAAACCGTTACATAAAAAATGGCGCCCCAGATGGGACTTCGCAACATAGAGAATTAACCAAAGCAAATCTTTCGTGTGGAATTTAAACAATGGATTCAACTCAATAACAATGTGCTCATCCATATCATACCTGTCAATGGGAATACACAGGTTCATTCTGAAAATGGAGTTGACAATGCAAAAAATGTGACTACTGAGGATGTGAATGGAGATAATGGAGTTGATTTGGGCCAGAGCCCTGGGAATCTGAATGCTCGGTCTGGACCACAGGCCACAGGATATCTAACCACTTACTCTCTTATTGAGATGGACCTGTGTAGAAGTTCTGAGCTAGCCCTCCCTGACACCCAACCTTCTTCCAGAGTCTGGTTTATCTCCAGAGATTGTAGTCTTACAACTTCAAGGTGACATACTTGATATTTGTCTGACTCAACATCTCCAAACTCTAATCCACCATCAATTCAATCACCTGAGTGAAGTGCAACAACAGGGTGCAATGGAATTTAGAGACTCACTGAGCACTCTAACCCACATGCTGACAATGCTTAGTGAGAGTGGAAGAAGGGAAGTTACTGCTGCCATGGACAGGCAGTTTGACTACCAACGAAACCAACTCACTAACACCCTCCAGTGGCACCTGCAACATCACCACGCTGAGGTACACAAGGATGTTAATTCAGTATTTTATCCTCCTTGTGAACCAACACCACTTTCAGACAGAGCTCTATAAATGTGGTAAAATGTTGGATGACGTGTCTGTTGACATGGCCTCACTTAGGCATAACTCCTTGCAGAGCTTCTCTGGTGTCCACTTCTGTTCAGACCACTGAGGGCCAAGCTGGCACCTCAGAACAGCCAAGTGTGGCAGTCTTCTCTGCCATTGCTCTGGTACAAATAACCCCTGGTAATCCTTCTGATTATCACCTTTTACAGGCTATGAGAAGAGCTTAGCTGGAACAGCCAGAGGAGTAAAGGCT
>NW_024606807.1:0-12290 GCF_018296145.1 Oncorhynchus tshawytscha | reverse complement strand
TGAACCCAAAATTATTCATTACATTTTGGACAGGAAAATGGTCCAATTCACACACTTATCAAGAGAACATCCCTAGTCATCCCTACTGCTCTCTGATCTGGCAGACTCACTAAAAACAAATGCTTTGTTTGTAAATGATGTCTGACTGTTGAGTGTGCCCCTGGCTATCCGCCAATAAAGAAATAAAATAAAATGGTGCTGTCTGCTTTGCTTAATATAAGGAATATGAAATGGTTTATACTTGTACTTTTACTTATAATACTTAAGTACGTTTTAGAAATTCCATTTACTTTTGATACTTAAGCATATTTAAAACCAAATACTTTAAGACATTTACTCAACAAGTATTTCACTACTTGACTTTAACTTTGACGTGAGTTATTTTCTATTAAGGTATCACTTTTACTCAAGTATGACAATTCAGAACTTTTCCACCACTGTGTTTGAGTCACTTAAATCTTATTAATACATGTTAGACATGGCAAAATGTTTATAGAATTGCAAGAAAATGAGCCTCTTAAGGATCCTTCCCTTTTTTCAATTTTCGCCTAAAATGACATACCCAATTCGAACTGCCTGTAACTCTGAAGCAAGGATATGCATATTCCTGGTACCATTTGAAAAGGAAACACTTTGAAGTTTGTGGAAATGTAAAATAAATGCATGATAATATAACACAATAGATCTGGTAAAAGATAATACAAAGAAAAAAACTGTTCTTTTGTATTATTTTTGTATCATCATGTTGAGATGCCAAAGAATATGGCCAAAATGTATTATTCCAGCCCAGCTGCAATTGAGATTTTGTCCACTAGATGGCAGCAGTGTATGATAAACGTTTTAGACTGATCCAATGAACCATTGCATTTATGTTCAAAATGTTGTATCAAGACTGCCCAAATGTGCCACATTTGTTTATTAACAACTTTTCATGTTCAAAACTGTGCACTCTCCTCAAACAATAGCATGGTATTATTTCACTGTAATAGCTACTGTAAACTGGACAGTGCAAGTATTTAAGCTTTCTGCCAATATCAGACATGTCTATGTCCTGGGAAATGTTCTTGTTACTTACAACCTCATGCTAATCGCATAAGCCTACGTTAGCTCAACAGTCCCTTGGAAGGGACACTGATCCCAAATGAGTTTTTCTAAAACTGAGAAAATAAATCTGTACAACATGACAAAATGTGTAGAATTACAGGAAATAAGTTTTAAACCTGCAAAATGTTCTCTCTGCCAACAAGAGGGGTGTGAACAGTTTGTGTCATGAAGCGTGCTTGTGCCCATAGAAATAGAGGTGGCATGGGGGGGGTCATCGGATGGGGCCACAGTGTCTCCTGACCCCTCCTGTCTCAGCCTCCAGTATTTATGCTGCAGTAGTTTATGTGTCAGGGGCTAGGGGTCAGTTTGTTATATCTGGAGTACTTCTCCTGTCCTATCCGGTGTCCTGTGAATTTAAGTATGGTCTCTCTAATTCTCTCTTTCTCTCTCTCTCTCTCTCTCTCTCTCTCTCTCTCTCGGAGGACCTGAGCCCTAGGACCATGCCTCAGGACTACCTGACATGATGACTCCTTGCTGTCCCCAGTCCACCTGGCTGTGCTGCTGCTCCAGTTTCAACTGTTTTGCCTGTGATTATTATTATTTGACCATGCTGGTCATTTATGAACATTTGAACATCTTGGCCATGTTCTGTTATAATCTCCACCCGGCACAGCCAGAGGGACTGGCCACCCCACATAGCCTGGTTCCTCTCTAGGTTTCTTCCTAGGTTTTGCCCTTTCTAGGGAGTTTTTCCTAGCCACCGTGCTTCTACACCTGCATTGCTTGCTGTTTGGGGTTTTAGGCTGGGTTTCTGTACAGCAATTTGAGATATCAGCTGATGTACGAAGGGCTAAACAAATACATTTGATTTGATATTCAGACCCTTTAACTTTTACAAAAATATATATATAAAAAAAACAAATATCACATTTACATAAGTATTCAGACCCTTCACTCAGTACTTTGCTGAAGCACCTTTGACAGTGATTACAGCCTCGAGTCTTCTTGGGTATGACGCTACAAGCTTGGCACACCTGTATTTGGGGAGTTTCTCCCATTATTCTCTGCAGATCCTCTCGAACTCTGTCAGGTTGGATGGGGAGTGTCGCTGCAGCTATTTTCAGGTCTCTCCAAAGATGTTTGATCGAGTTCAAGTCCGGGCTCTGGCTGGGCCACTCAAGGACATTCAGAGACTTGTCCCGAAGCCGCTCCAGAGTTGTCTTGGCTGTGTGCTTAGGGTTGTTGTCCTGTTGGAAGGTGAACCTTCGTCCCAGTCTGAGGTCCTGAGCACTCTGGAGCAGATTCTCATTAGGATTTCTCTGTACTTTGCTCCATACCAAATACGATGTTCTTCACCAGAAATAATTTCTTAATGTATTAATTCATGTTAAACCTTGTAAATGTGTTCCTAAGTAAGTACAGAGTTTAGTCGTATAAACTATTTTTGATTGCATTGGACATGTGTAGATCTCGGAATGACGTGTAGATCTCAGAATGACACAAATCCGACTAACACTTCCTGTGATACAAAGGAGGGTGCCGTTCATGTCACGAGTTAGAGAATAGAATTGTGACAGACAGTTTTTAGACTAAGGGGATAAAAAGTCTCTATTTTCTCTCTCTTCTTCTCCCTCTCTCTACTACAGGTGGATTAAGGAGATGCTGAAACGATTCTCAGATCACTTCTGTACTGTCCATGTTCATGCCCTCAGGTTTGTCCCTCAGATCTCGGGACCATCTGCAAGTGCACAGCTGCTGTACATGCTTAAACTTTGGGCCTAACCATATCAAACTTATCAAAACGCATATATAACACTTAAAACAGAAATGAATGTGTCAGAGCATCAGCAGCATGAGAATAGATCTGTAGATCTGCAGGGGGGTTTGAGACACGAGGAGAAGTGTGAAATTACATCAAGCCTTGTTACTTGCACTTCTGTTTGGCTGTTACTAACACAAGAGGGCAAACTCGACTAAAAAACACACATGCAATGTAGACATGTAATATACACATGATCCCCCTCAGGTCCCGTTGATGTGGATACACAGGCATTTGCAAATGAACATGTAAGTACAGCACAAATGTCCTATTCATTGTATTATATTATATTGTTATATTATTATAATTGTATATAGCATTGTTTTCACAGGCAGACTGACTCGAGGATAAAAGTATCTCTCTTTCTCTCGCTGTGTTTTGACTTTCAGTTTACGATTGGTCTTACATCCTCATAAAAATACCCCTTATGAATTACATTTACTGTACTGTAGATTCAAAGCCCTAAACTGAATCTGTTTCTTTTCTCTAGTCTGATACGTACCACATATACAGCTCAATCCCGACAGACCAGCATCCTCAGCCCAGTCTGATGGGCTGTACAGCCTTCTGCAGACACACTGAAACTACACTCTCTGGCTTTCTGTATCTATGTCTCACACATGTCACACAAATACATTCTTTCTCACACGACATCCTTTATTATCACTCATCCACTTACTGTAAATAAGTTGGTTAACAGGTAATATTTCTACTGTATTACACATGGACAACTGATTTCTGTTACATGTCTATCCATAATATCTCTTACTGTGTTAATATTTATATTTTGGAGGGTACGGGGCATACTCCCCTTTGAGCATTTTTCTTATTTCTTCTCCCTAGTAAATGCTAAATCTACTGTATTTAAGTATATTATGTTGACTGTTTGATACCTTCTTCCATAACAGTTGGATAGAATTAATTTCCTATTGTGCAAAACATAATCCACAACCAAAACAAACTGCAAATGCATACAAACTCAAGTTTGTTGAGTCACAAGCTTGATACATTTATTGGGTGCAAAGAATTTAGGACCAAAATACATAATGCTTGACTACTTTAATACACTATAAATTAATTTGTCCAAATACTTTCTTGACTTTCTTGAATTGGGGGGACTATATACATAAAGTGCTTTTATATCTAAATGGTAAAACATACAATACCTTCAGAAAGTATTCACACCCCTTGACCTTTTTCAAATTTTGTTATGTTACAGCCTGAATTTAAAATGTATGAAATTTAGATTTTTTATGTCACTGGCCTACAAACAATACCACATAAATTCAAAGTGGAATTATGTAAAAAAAAAAAATGTCATTAAGTATTCAATTACTTTGTTATGGAAATCCAAAATAAATTGAGTAATACATTGCATGGACTCACTCTGTGTGCAATAATAGTATTTAACATGATTTTTATTGACTACCTCATCTCTGTGCCCCACACATACAATTATCTGTAAAGTCGGTTAGTCGCGTAGTGAATTTCAAGAGATTTAACCAAAAAAACAGGGTGGTTGTCTAATGCCTCACAAAGAAGGAAACTATTGGTAAAAAAGCAGACATTGAATATCCCTTTGAGCAAGGTGAAGTTATTAATTACACATTGGATGGTGTATCAATATACCCACTCACAACAATAATACTGCCATCATTCCTAACTTAGTTGCCGGAGAGGAAAAAACCCACTCAGAGATTTCACCATGAGGCCAATGGTGACTTTAAAAAAATTACAGAGTTTAATGGTTGTGATTGGAGAAAACTGAGGATGGATCAACAACATTGTAGTTAATCTACCAAACTAACCTAAATGACGGAGTGAAAAGAAGGAAGCTTGTACCTGTTTGCAACAAGGCACTAAAGTAATACTGCAAAAACTGTGGCAAAGCAATTCACTTTTTGTCCTGAGTACAAAATGTTATGTTTGGGGCAAATAGGATACAACACATTACTGAGTACCATTCTCCATATTTTCAAGCACAGTGGTGGCTGCATCTTGTTATGGGTATACTTGTAATCATTAAGGGACTGGGGAGATTTTCAGGATAGAAAATAAATGTGATGGAGCTAAACACAGGCAAAGTACTAAAGGAAAACCTGGTCGAGTCTGCTTTCCACCAGACACTGGGAGATGAATTCACCTTTCAGCAGGATAATAACCTAAAACACAAGGCTAAATATACACTGGAGTTGCTTACCAAGAATACAGTGAATGTTCCTGAGTGGCAGAGTTACAGTTTTGACTTTAATCTACCTGAAAATCTATGGCAAGACCTGAAAATGGTTGTCTAGCAATGATCAACAACAAATTGGACAGAGCCTAAAGAAATTTGAAAAGAATAATGTGCCAATGTTACACAATCCAGGTGTTGAAAGCTCTTAGAGACTTAGAGACGCAGAAAGACTCACAGCTGTAATCGCTGCCAAAGGTGCTAATACAAAGTATTGACTCAGTGATGTAAAGCCTTATCTAAATGAAATATTTCTGTATTTCATTTTCAAAAATGTAGCAAAAATTACAAAAACATGTTTTCACTTTGTCATAATGGGGTATTGTGTGTAGATGGTTCAGACATGGTTTTTTAAAATACATTTTGAATTCAGGCAGTAACACAATAGCAATAATAATAATAAGTCAAGGGAAATGATAACTTTTTGAAAATATCCTAAAAAAAAAAAGGGAAATTCTGTACTGTCGCCTTATATGAAACATTCTATCTTAAATCTAAACTACTGGAGTATAGAGCCATATATACTTTTTTTGGGCTTCACTGTCCAAATGCATATGGAGGGGAGTGTATGACCGATAAATGATTCTGATTGTTCAGATACCCTTACCTCTGCAACATTAGTTCACACTTGCTGTATGAGACTGTTGTTAAGGTTTCTGCTCCTTGTGGTTTTGAAGTGAACAAGCTCCATATCTACTTCCCTATTCAAACAATCCTCTGATTCAGTCACACACCTTACTGTGAAGTCAGACTAACAGTATGTAGCTGTCTGACAAATGGCATTGTTCATCCCTGATATGGCTGGTCATCTGTTCTTGGTCATTCTCCTTTTTGGTGAGTTATTTCTACATTTCATCATCTGTTTGTTCTACAGGATATTCCTCTTCTTCTCTCCCCTCTTTTAGTCTTTTACTTTTTACTCTTTTACTTTAGGAACTCTTGATATTTCTGAATCTCATGGCTATGATGAGTGTCTTGTATCTTATTCCATTTATCATCTTATTTATTTCTCTCTATCATTATTTTACAATTTGTTCAGATAAGATTGACCACTGCTTGATCCCCATTAATGCATTACAGTAGATTACGCTACTTTACTTGTGTGAAGTGTTCAGATGTCTCCTGTTAAAACATCATTTTTGAATGGCAGATGATGATCATCTATTTTATCATTTCTAGATACGTTCCAATCCATCAAAGCCCAAGGTCAGTATCATTATTATGAGTTTTTAGTTACCCAGTAAAAATCTAATAATAATCATGGTATATATTCTTCTCATTCAAATATAACATTAGCTGATAGCATATCCATCTGACACTATGAATTCAAAAGGAATTACAGATAAATGATTAATACAATACAGTGCTGAAGGTTGGCAGTTTAAATCTGTATACAGTGAACCTACTTCTGTCCAAATTCAGGGTAAAACTAATGTCTATAGCTGTAAACACTGCAAACACTGTTCTGCTCAGTTGGTCATCTAGAAACACATTGTCATATTGTCTTTTTGCAAAGAGCAAAAATATATTCCAGACCTCCCTCAGCCCAGGCTGACAGTGAGTTCTACAGTCAACAGAGAGAGAGAGAGACTCAGTTCAGCTGAGCTGTGACTCTCCTCCATCTGTCTCTGTGTCTCAGTGTTTCTTCTACACAGAGGTGAAAAATCCTAAACCCTCACCCTGTACGAGGTCACTCACGGGGGCTGAGCTGCTCTCGTGGGCAGGTGAACGTTTACCTGCTGAGGTCAAACTGAGATGTTTTTACACAGTAGAGACATCCACACATCCATCGATGCACAGTCATCCTGCGCCTATCACTATTCTTGGTAAAATAGTATTATTGTTTTGAATACACTGATCTGATTGGCTCACTGTAATCAGATTGGAGTATGTAATGTCATGCTAACATATACAGACTCTTTAGTTCTTACTGGTAAAGAAAGAGGTGTATATTCTCATTAACCTACAGTCTGGACAGTTATTGATGTGTCCTCCTCACAGGTAAACTGCAGAAACCAGACATTAGTGTCAATGACGAATCTTCTCATGACATCACTATTGCCTGTGTACTTCCTGAGTCTGTCAGTGATGGTCATAGCTGTAACCTGTACACTGGAGACCAGCCTCAGGCCTACAAAGAGGCCTGGGTGAGGAGATTTAACGCAGCATCATCCAAACTATTCTGTACCTTCAGTGTTACAAAGAATGATCTGTTCAGGCATCTGCAGTTGGAGAGAGATGTGAGCTGTGACTATAGAGTGAACACAGGATCACACTCTCTGTCTCCCCGCAGTGATAAATACATAATTACAGGTAAGATACTTACACAAACAAATGCAGAAATATGTATTATATGTACATTTTTTAAGTTTAGAATGGTATGGGCAAAAACTGGTTGAATCAATGTTGTTTACACGCCATTTCAACAAAAAAATACTATGTTTTTCCTTCTGATGACATTAAATCAACATGGAAAATGTATTGGATTTGCTTAAATAATTTGGGGGAAATTTGTATTTTTTCACACCAACTTAAAAAATAAAGTAAAAATTGTATTATTTTTACCCCCTTTTCTCCCCAATTTCGTGGTATCCAATTGTTAATCGTCACTGTCTTGTCTCATCGCTACAACTCCCGCACGGACTAGGGAGAGGCGAAGGTCGAGAGCCATGCGTCCTCCACACACAATCCAACCAAGCCGCACTGCTTCTTAACACAGCTCGCATCCAACCCGGAAGCCAGCCGCACCAATGTGTTGGAGGAACCACCGTGCACCTACCAAGCTGGTCAGCGTGCTCTGCGCCTGGCCCGCCACAGGATTCGCTAGTGCGCGATGAGAAAAGGATATCCCTTCCGGCCAAACCCTCCCTAACCTGGACGACGCTAGGCCAATTGTGAGCCGCCCCATGGGCCTCCCAGTCGCGGCCGGCTGCGACAGAGCCTGGGCTCAATTTTTCACCCAACTTGAACCTAAATCCCATGACATGGCTGAAATGTTGACAACTAAATCAAATGTAAATCAAAACTAGATGTGGAACTGACGTCTGTGCCCGTTGGGCAAATGCTATTTTTGTCTTATTTTGAACATTTTGACTTTGCATAGTGAAAGACTGCGGGCTCTACAGTATATTGTTATGTGCAGAATAGTGTGCCTTGTACTTCATTAAGTTGTTGTCCTCTCCCAACAGGTCAGAAACCAAATATTACAGTCAGTCTGAAAGGGAACCTCATCCTCACCTGTTTAATTCCTGGCTCTGTCAGTTATGACACCACCTGTAACCTGTATGTTGGAGAGAAGAGTAAGTGTCTTTTCAGAGCACAAATCAGGAAGAAGAAACACAAAGATTCCGAATGCTGGTTCTGTCAATTCTCTGCGGCTGAGAGTGATCTGATCAGTTGTCTACAGTCAGTGAGGCGTAAGGAGGTGAGCTGTGACTACAGAGTGAGCTCAGGACCAAACTCTGTCTCTCCACGCAGTGATTGGTACAGCTTTACATGTGAGTCATTATTATTATTATACAATAAATCTATCAGTGCAGCAGGTCTTCATGATCTGACTCCCCTTACATTTTTAGTATGACTATATTTATTCTGACCCTCCGTCCCTCCATCCCCCACTCACTCACTCACTCACTCACTCACTCACTCACTCACTCACTCACTCACTCACTCACTCACTCACTCACTCACTCACCACTCACTCACTCAATCACTCACTCTTTGCTTGCTCCTTCAGCACAGCACCTTGAATATGGATCTCTACACTGTCTTATTCTGGGCCAGGTCCCAGGCTGATCTGGTGTTGAGTCCCAGGTTGTGTAGGTCGTCCCCCAACTGGCCGGACCACCTGGCTCTCGGTCTTCATCTTGGGTGTGACCAGTTGGGGGAATGCTCCTTGAGGATGAGGGCAGGCAGGGAGCTACTGCCACCAAATAACATTCTGACCCACAAACTAAAGACCCCATTCCAACCCCAAAGTGGTTGTAAATCTAGTGGGAGTTCACATCAGTGATCCAACAACTACACAGACAACCTCTACAGCAGGGAGACAAAGGGGGTTAGCTTTGGTAATGTGTACGTGTAGCTGTTGGAATGTCTTTCTCTGTAGTTCATTGTGTTGAAGATGGAGGATGTTGTTAAGAACACTTTACATTAGAAACTGTATGTAATTTGTTCATAGATATGAAACCAGTCTCAACACCAACGCCTGGAGTCATTTCCACAAGAATTACAAATTAATTTTTGAACTGGTTCAGTGTTTAGATCATGTCTGTACACTGTTAAGCTTCAGCTGTTAGTTACATGGGGACCTTATTCTAGGAAGCTGATAACAACAATCAACACCTTATCTGTCCTGAAAGACTTGATCACCTTATGAACTGGTCTCATCATCTCTATAATGAGGAGAAATATAAGAGAAAATATAATCTACCAGGGCAGGAAGCAATCTGTCCGTAGTGATTTATAGTCCTACTTTTCCCACTTTGAATAGACAAGTTATGAAGGTATTTCAAAAGGACAACAACACCATGATGATCATTAATACAATCATGAATAAAATGCTAATTTCATTCATGTGTTTTCTCAGTGGGTTTGACTCCAGGTCCTAGATCTACTTTGCCTCCCAGCACGACAGCGAGTCCTACAGAAGGTGTGTTGGGCCTCTAAATGACCATCTCTGCAAATACCAATTGTAGTCAAGGGTTTAGATTAATGCTTTATCTTATTCTTGTGTCATCATATTGCTTCCCACTAGTTTTGACTGTTACTTCTACTTTGACCCCAGACACCACAGTGAGACCAACTACCAGTAAGTAGATCCACTCATTTTAACTGACATGTATATTTTTGTTTACATTTAAAACTTGTTAACAGTACATGTTCCCCAAGGGGTACCACACCCCCCACTCAACTGAAACAGTGGGGCACAGAATGCAAAAATATTCTTAGAAATATTTAACCTCAACACATTAACAAGTCCAATAGCTCAAATGAAAGATAAACACCTTGTTCATCTACCCAGCGTGTCAGATTTCTAAAATGTTTTACGGCGAAAACATAGCACATATTTATGTCAAACCACCACAAAGACACAGACGATATACAGCCATTTTTCAAACAAAAGATGCAATCACAAACGCAGGATTAAAGAAAAAATAATTCACTAACCTTTTGAAAATCTTCTTCAGATGACAGTAATAGGACATGTTACACAGTACATTTATGTTTTTTTCAATAATATGCCATTTATATCCATAAATCTCTGTTTACATTGACGCCATGTTCAGAAAATACTCAAAAATGTCCGGAGAAATTATAGATAGCTCCGCCAGATAACATTAATACACATCATAAACTTTGACTAAATATACATGTTCTACATATAGTTAGAAAGATACACTGCTTCTTAATGCAACCGCTGTGTTACATTTATTTTTAACGTTACAGAATTAGTTCACTATGCAATAATCTGAGACGGCACTCAGACGTAAGCAATATTTCTCTGCTATGTTGAGTCAACAGAAATACAAAATTACAACATAAACATTCCCTACCTTGATGGTCTTCGATCAGAATGTAGTGAAGTTGTCATACTTACCTAATATATCATTTTGTTTCAGTTCGTGTGTCCTTATAGTAGCATCTGCTAGCACTTTCAGCCGAAATGCATAATTCATCAAGGCAATGAGCTCCGTCTGGTCTTTTTAAAATGGCGGGTGGGGAGCGAAGGCTACTAAGTGATCTTGAAAGGGGGGTAATATGTTGTGTGAAGAAACGTTTTTTTTTTCACCCGATTTGTCCAACTAATCAACCTTAAATGTAAATAAAACATAAAGAGTTTATGTAATGTCTCATCACATACCTGTTTGAAGGTTTGTGTCGAATTTGAAGAGGGGTTTAGGGCTGGGCGCTAACGTTAGCCTCACAAGAACTGCAGCTGTTCCGGCTTTTTGAGTGTCATGATGGCTCGCAGAAATGACCTGCAAAAACTGCAAATGGCACCTCTAGTCATGAAATATTAGTTTAATATTAGCAATAATTATATTAATTTAGACAAAAATAATGAAGTTTTCTTACAAGTGTATATGGTTGAGCATGATTTTAATCTGCGAGAGAAGGGCTATCCTGGTGGAAAGAGGCTGTACGGCACAAAATGAGTCAAGAAATGCGTGCTGGACGTTACGTAGTGACACGTCACGATGTAACGTACAGCACCAGAGGGGTTAGTTTTTTTCATCTTTTCTCCAATACTGTTAGCCCATTACCATGTCAACCAATGCTGAATCGAAATGTAGTTTCACACCCCGGATTTTGATGCCAACACAGTCACTACAGTCTCATTCGCTTTCATTGCAGCCTCGTTTGAATGCCGTGGTTACGCACATTTGTACGGAATTGGGTGAGTTTACGTTAGTTCCAAAAAACATCTGGTGATTTTGCAGAGAGCCACATCAATTTACAGAAATACTCATTATAAATGTTGAAGAAAAATACAAGTGTTATACATGGAACTTTAGATACACTACTCCTTAATGCAACCGCTGTGTCAGATTTCAGAAAAGCTTTACGGAAAAGGCAAACCATGCAATAATCTGAGTACAGCGCTCAGAGCCCAAACAAGACAAAAAGATATCCTCCGTATTGTGGAGTCAACAGAAGTCAGAAATAACATCATAAACATTCATTTACCTTTGATGATCTTCATCAGAATGCACTCCCAGGAATCCCAATTCCACAATAAATGTTTGTTTTGTTCGATAATATCCATCATTTATGTCCAAATAACTCCGTTTGGATCGCGCGTTCAGTACACAATCTAAACTCACGACTGGCAGGTCCAGGCAAAAGTTCAGACGAAAAGTCATATTACACTCCGTAGAAACATGTCAAACTAAGTATAGAATCAATCTTCAGGATGTTTTTTAACATAAATCTTCAATAATGATCCAACTGGAGAATTCCTTTGTCTTCAGAAATGCGATGGAACCGAGCTCGATCTCACGTCAACGCGCATGGTCAGCGCATGTTCAGCTCATGGCAGACCTTACTCAATCCCCTCTCATTCAGCCCCACTTCACAGTAGAAGCATCAAACAAGGTTCTAAAGACTGTTGACATCTAGTGGAAGCCTTAGGAAGTGCAACATGACCAATATCCCACTGTTTCTTCAATAGGGAATGAGTTGAGAAACGAG
>NW_024606806.1:0-5000 GCF_018296145.1 Oncorhynchus tshawytscha | reverse complement strand
TCTCAATGACTGTATTCTCTCTCTCTCTCTCAATGACTGACTGTCTCTCTCTCTCTCAATGACTGTATTCTCTCTCTCTGACTGTGTATTCTCTCTCTCTCTCATGATTCTCTCTCTCTCTCTCTCTCAATGACTGTATTCTCTCTCTCTCTCTCTCTCTCAATGACTGTATTCTCTCTCTCTCTCTCTCAATGACTGTATTCTCTCTCTCTCTCTCTCAATGACTGTATTCTCTCTCTCTCTGACTGTATTCTCTCTCTCTCTCTCAATGACTGTATTCTCTCTCTCTCTCTCTCTCTCAATGACTGTATTCTCTCTCTCTCTCTCAATGACTGTATTCTCTCTCTCTCTCTCAATGACTGTATTCTCTCTCTCTCTCTGTTCTCTCTCTCTCTCTCAATGACTGTTCTCTCTCTCTCTCTCTCAATGACTGTATTCTCTCTCTCAATGACTGTATTCTCTCTCTCTCTCTCAATGACTGTATTCTCTCTCTCTCTCTCTCAATGACTGTATTCTCTCTCTCTCTCTCTCTCTCTCAATGACTGTATTCTCTCTCTCTCTCTCTCAATGACTCTCTCTCTCTCTCTCAATGACTCTCTCTCTCTCTCTCTCTCTCAATGACTGTATTCTCTCTCTCTCTCTCTCTCTCTCAATGACTGTATTCTCTCTCTCTCTCTCTCTCTCTCAATGACTGTATTCTCTCTCTCTCTCGCAATGACTGTATTCTCTCTCTCTCTCAATGACTGTATTCTCTCTCTCTCTCTCTCAATGACTGTATTCTCTCTCTCTCTCTCTCTCAATGACTGTTCTCTCTCTCTCTCTCTCTCTCTCATGACTGTATTCTCTCTCTCTCTCAATGACTGTATTCTCTCTCTCTCTCTGTGACTGTATCTCTCTCTCTCTCTCTCAATGACTGTATTCTCTCTCTCTCAATGACTGTATTCTCTCTCTCTCTCTCAATGACTGTATTCTCTCTCTCTCTCTCTCAATGACTGTATTCTCTCTCTCTCTCTCTCAATGACTGTATTCTCTCTCTCTCTCTCTCTCAATGACTGTATTCTCTCTCTCTCTCTCTGACTGTATTCTCTCTCTCTCTCTCTCAATGACTGTATTCTCTCTCTCTCTCTCTCAATGACTGTATTCTCTCTCTCTCTCTCTCTGACTGTATTCTCTCTCTCTCTCTCTCTCAATGACTGTATTCTCTCTCTCTCTCTCTCTCTCAATGACTGACTGTATTCTCTCTCTCTCTCTCTCTCAATGACTGTATTCTCTCTCTCTCTCTCTCTCAATGACTGTATTCTCTCTCTCTCTCTCTCAATGACTGTATTCTCTCTCTCTCTCTCTCATGACTGTATTCTCTCTCTCTCTCTCAATGACTGTATTCTCTCTCTCTCTCAATGACTCTCTCTCTCTCTCTCTCTCTCAATGACTGTATTCTCTCTCTCTCTCAATGACTCTATCTCAATGACTGTTCTCTCTCTCTCTCAATGACTGTATTCTCTCTCTCTCTCTCTCAATGACTGTATTCTCTCTCTCTCTCTCTCAAATGACTGTATTCTCTCTCTCTCTCTCTCAATGACTGTATTCTCTCTCTCTCTCTCTCAATGACTGTATTCTCTCTCTCTCTCTCTCTCAATGACTGTATTCTCTCTCTCTCTCTCTCTCTCTCAATGACTGTATTCTCTCTCTCTCTCTCTCTCTCTCTCTCTCAATGACTGTATTCTCTCTCTCTCTCTCTCTCTCAATGACTGTATTCTCTCTCTCTCTCTCTCTCTCTCTCAATGACTGTATTCTCTCTCTCTCAATGACTGTTTCTCTCTCTCTCTCTCAATGACTGTATTCTCTCTCTCTCTCTCTCTCTCAATGACTGTATTCTCTCTCTCTCTCTCTCTCAATGACTGTATTCTCTCTCTCTCTCTCTCTCTCTCTCTCAATGACTGTATTCTCTCTCTCTCTCTCTCTCTCTCAATGACTGTATTCTCTCTCTCTCTCTCTCTCTCAATGACTGTATTCTCTCTCTCTCTCTCTCTCAATGACTGTATTCTCTCTCTCTCTCTCAATGACTGTATTCTCTCTCTCTCTCAATGACTGTATTCTCTCTCTCTCTCAATGACTGTCTCTCTCTCTCTCTCTCTCAATGACTGTATTCTCTCTCTCTCTCTCTCTCTCAATGACTGTATTCTCTCTCTCTCTCTGACTCTCTCTCTCTCTCTCAATGACTGTATTCTCTCTCTCTCTCTCTCTCTCTCAATGACTGTTCTTCTCTCTCTCTCTCAATGACTGTATTCTCTCTCTCTCTCTCAATGACTGTATTCTCTCTCTCTCTCTCAATGACTCTATTCTCTCTCTCTCTCAATGACTGTATCTCTCTCTCTCTCTCTCAATGACTGTATTCTCTCTCTCTCTCTCAATGACTCTCTCAATGACTGTATTCTCTCTCTCTCTCTCTCAATGACTGTATTCTCTCTCTCTCTCTCTCTCTCAATGACTGTATTCTCTCTCTCTCTCTCTCTCTCAATGACTGTATTCTCTCTCTCTCTCTCTCTCTCAATCTCTCACTGTATTCTCTCTCTCTCTCTCTCTCTCTGACTGTATTCTCTCTCTCTCTCAATGACTGTATTCTCTCTCTCTCTCTCTCTCAATGACTGTATTCTCTCTCTCTCTCTCAATGACTGTATTCTCTCTCTCTCTCTCTCTCTCTCAATGACTGTATTCTCTCTCTCTCTCTCTCGCAATGACTGTCTCTCTCTCTCTCTCTCTCATCGCAATGACTGTTCTTCTCTCTCTCTCTCAATGACTGTATTCTCTCTCTCTCTCAATGACTGTATTCTCTCTCTCTCTCTCTCATGACTGTATTCTCTCTCTCTCTCTCTCTCTCAATGACTGTATTCTCTCTCTCTCTCTCTCTCTCAATGACTGTATTCTCTCTATCTCTCTCTCTCAATGACTGTATTCTCTCTCTCTCTCTCTCAATGACTGTATTCTCTCTCTCTCTCTCAATGACTGTATTCTCTCTCTCTCTCTCTCAATGACTGTATTCTCTCTCTCTCTCTCTCAATGACTGTATTCTCTCTCTCTCTCTCTCTCTCTCAATGACTGTATTCTCTCTCTCTCTCTCTCTCAATGACTGTATTCTCTCTCTCTCTCAATGACTGTATTCTCTCTCTCTCTCTCTCTCAATGACTGTATTCTCTCTCTCTCTCTCTCTCAATGACTGTATTCTCTCTCTCTCTCAATGACTGTATTCTCTCTCTCTCTCTGACTGTATTCTCTCTCTCTCTCTCTCTCATGACTGTATTCTCTCTCTCTCTCTCTCTCTCAATGACTGTATTCTCTCTCTCTCTCAATGACTGTATTCTCTCTCTCTCAATGACTGTATTCTCTCTCTCTGACTGTATTCTCTCTCTCTCTCTCAATGACTGTATTCTCTCTCTCTCTCTCTCTCTCAATGACTGTATTCTCTCTCTCTCTCTCTCTCAATGACTGTATTCTCTCTCTCTCTCTCTCTCAATGACTGTATTCTCTCTCTCTCTCTCTCAATATTCTCTATTCTCTCTCTCTCTCTCAATGACTGTATTCTCTCTCTCTCTCAATGACTGTATTCTCTCTCTCTCTCAATGACTGTATTCTCTCTCTCTCTCAACCGACTGTTCTCTCTGACTGTCATTGACTGTATCTCTCTCTCTCTCTCAATGACTGTATTCTCTCTCTCTCTCTCTCAATGACTGTATTCTCTCTCTCTCTCTCTCTCTCAATGACTGTATTCTCTCTCTCTCTCTCTCTCTCTCAATGACTGTATTCTCTCTCTCTCTCTCTCTCTCTCTCTCTCTCTCTCAATGACTGTATTCTCTCTCTCTCTCTCTCTCTCTCAATGACTGTATTCTCTCTCTCTCTCTCTCTCTCAATGACTGTATTCTCTCTCTCTCTCTCTCTCTCAATGACTGTATTCTCTCTCTCTCTCTCTCTCTCAATGACTGTATTCTCTCTCTCTCTCTCAATGACTGTATTCTCTCTCTCTCTCTCAATGACTGTATTCTCTCTCTCTCTCTCTCAATGACTGTATTCTCTCTCTCTCTCTCCTCTCAATGACTGTATTCTCTCTCTCTCTCTCAATGACTGTATTCTCTCTCTCTCTCTCTCTCTCTCAATGACTGTATTCTCTCTCTCTCTCTCTCTCAATGACTGTATTCTCTCTCTCTCTCAATGACTGTGTCTCTCTCTCTCTCTCTGTCAATGACTGTATTCTCTCTCTCTCTCTCAATGACTGTATCTCTCTCTCTCTCAATGACTGTATTCTCTCTCTCTCTCTCTCAATGACTGTCTCTCTCTCTCTCTCTCAATGACTGTTCTTCTCTCTCTCTCTCTCTCTCTCTCAATGACTGTATTCTCTCTCTCTCTGACTCTCTCTCTCTCTCTCAATGACTGTATTCTCTCTCTCTCTCAATGACTGTATTCTCTCTCTCTCTCTCTCTCTCTCTGAATGACTGTATTCTCTCTCTCTCTCTCTCTGACTGTATTCTCTCAATGACTGTATTCTCTCTCTCTCTCTCTCTCAATGACTGTATTCTCTCTCTCTCTCTCTCAATGACTGTATTCTCTCTCTCTCTCTCTCTCAATGACTGTATTCTCTCTCTCTCTCTCTCTCAATGACTGTATTCTCTCTCTCTCTCTCTCTCTCAATGACTGTATTCTCTCTCTCTCTCTCTCTCATGACTGTATTCTCTCTCTCTCTCAATGACTGTATTCTCTCTCTCTCTCTCTGACTGTATTCTCTCTCTCTCAATGACTGTTCTCTCTCTCTCTCAATGACTGTTCTCTCTCTCTCTCTGTTCTCTCTCTCAATGACTGTTCTCTCTCTCTCTCTCAATGACTCTCTCTCTCAATGACTGTATTCTCTCTCTCTCTCGCAATGACTGTTCTCTCTCTCTCTCTCTCGCTCTCTCTCTCTCTCTCAATGACTGTATTCTCTCTCTCTCTCTCTCTCTCAATGACTGTATTCT
>NW_024606805.1:0-12260 GCF_018296145.1 Oncorhynchus tshawytscha | reverse complement strand
AACGCAATATCTCACTTTTCGGAAATGTTCGTAAATGAGCTTTTATTGTTTAAAGAAATTAGGAAAAGAGATGTGAGGTGTTCAATAACATGTATTTGTTTAAAATCACTTGATCCATTTCATAGAGACAAAAGTTTTTTTTGCAAATATCTACCTCACTCTAAGACAACGAATATGTAGTGAGAGCATACAGGTCGCAGTGGTGGGTGGTATATGGGGCATTGGTGACAAAACGGATTGCACTGTGATAGACTGCATCCAGTTTGCTGAGTAGAGTGTTGGAGGCTATTTTGTAAATGACATCGCCGAAGTCGAGGATCGGTAGGATGGTCAGTTTTACGAGGGTATGTTTGGCAGCGTGAGTGAAGGAGGCTTTGTTGCGAAATAGGAAGCCGGTTCTAGATTTAATTTTGGATTGGAGATGCTTAATATGAGTCTGGAAGGAGAGTTTACAGTCTAGTTAGACACCTAGGTAGTCAGAACCGTCCAAAGTAGTGATGCTAGGCAGGCGGGCGGGTGTGGGCTGCGATCGGTTGAAAAGTATGCATTTAGTTTTACTAGCATTTAAGAGCAGTTGGAGGCCACGGAAGGAATGTTGTATGGCATTGAAGCTTGTTTGAAGGTTAGTTAACACAGTGTCCTTAGAAGGGCCAGAAGTATACAGAATGGTGTCGTCTGCATAGAAGTGGATCAGGGAATCACCCGTAGCAAGAGCGACATCGTTGATATATACAGAGAAAAGACTCGGCCCGAGAATTGAACCCTGTGGTACCCCCATAGAGACTGCCAGAGGTCTGGACAACAGGCCCTTCGATTTGAACCACTGAACTCTATCTGAGAAGTTGTTGGTGAACCAGGTGAGGCAGTCAATTGAGAAACCAAGGCTGTTGAGTCTGCCAATAAGAATGAGGTGATTGACATAGACGAAAGCCTTGGCCAGGTCGATGAAGACGGCTCAGAGCTAGAATATGGTATATCATACACCACAGTTGAGGAACAATGGGAAAGTAATTCTGCTTTGAACGTTTGAACATTGATTAACTTCACTTTTGAGAAAATGGCCTTTGAATGTTTTGGCACCTACTGTAGAGCTCTTCTTTGTCTACAGGGCTGTTATTTTGGCAGATCATGTCACCCATCTAAATAAATTGTTTTTTTTATATATAATGTATATAATAATATATAACTAAATGTACAATGTTTTTGGTTAACCCGTTGCGACTCTAGGGGCAGTATTTTCATTTTTGGGAAAAAAACGTTCCCGTTTTAAACGGGATATTTTGTCAGGAAAAGATGCTAGAATATGCATAGAATTGACAGCTTTGGATAGAAAACACTAAAGTTTCCAAAACTGTAAAGATATTGTCTGTGAGTGCAACAGAACTGATGTTGCAGGCGAAAGCCTGAGAAAAATCTAATTTGGAAGTGCCCCATATTTTGAAAGCGCTGCGTGCCAATGAATCCCCATTGAGCTGTGAATGTGCTATGAACCATCTTACGCTTTCTACGTATTCCCCAAGGTGTCTACAGCATTGTGACGTAGTTTTACACATTTATGTTGAAGAATAACCATAGCTACATTGCGCAATTGGTCACATGATGCTCCCTGAGAAAATCTTGCGTAAAGTACAGAGGTAGCCCTTATTCCAATCGCTTCTACTGAGAAACCAATTGTCCCGGTGGATATATTATCGAATAGATATTTGAAAAACACCTTGAGGTTTGATTCTAAACAACGTTTGCCATGTTTCTGTCAATATTATGGAGCTAATTTGGAGAAAAAAATTGGTGTTGTCGCAATTTCCGGTCGATTTCTCAGCCAAACGTGAAGAACAAACGGAGCTATTTCGCCTACAAAAATAATATTTTGGGAAAAAATGAACTTTGGCTATCTACCTGGGAGTCTCGTGAGTGAAAACATCCGAAGTTCATCAAAGGTAAACGATTTAATTTGATTGCTTTTCTGATTTTCATGACCAAGTTACCTGCTGCTAGCTGGACAAAATGCTATGCTAGGCTATCGATAAAATTACACAAAATGCTTGTCTAGCTTTGGCTGTAAAGCATATTTTGAAAAATCTGCGATGACAGGGTGATTAACAAAAGGCTAATAATAATATATTTCACTTGTGATTTTCACTTGTGATTTTCATGAATAGGAATATTTTCTAGGAAGATTTATGTCCGTTGCGTTATGCTAATTAGTGTCAGATGATGACAACGGTCCCGTTCACGGGATGGGGTGTCACGAGAGGTTAATGTCAGTTTCATTGTTTGTTATGCAATAAATGGTTATTTTATGGTTGTAAGTGGTGAAATGAGATAGAAAATGTTATATAATTACTACTTTAGTAAGGAATTACACATTATTCAGTACTACTGCAGTTGCTACATAATTCCAATAGATGGCAGCATAAGACCACTAATGACATTTCAGAAGATTAGTTTAGTTTTCTCCCTGGATACACCACCACTCCCCTCACAGGAAAACTCCTGTGTGCTTCTTCCTGTCCCTTTCCACACTGCTAACACAAGAGGAAGGACTGAAAAAGCATTTAACAGATTACTGTGAAGTAATATAATGATGATTCATGTTTATTATTACCTGGTTTTATGCTCATGTTTTGAAATTATACTTCATTAATATAACGATTATCAATAAGCCTGAACATTAATTCAGTCATCTCTGGTTGAGAAAAACTTATTTTCATAGTACATTCATTGTCAAATTAATTGACCATCATCAAGCTGCTCTGCCTTCTCGAGCAAGTAGTCAACTTATCCCCACTATAAAGCCTGGTGTTGTCACACTGCCTCCTCTCACTAGTAGTCAACTCAGCCCCACTATAAAGCCTGGTGTTGTCACACTGCCTTCTCGAGGGGCATGTTGAGATAAATTTACTAACCGGGAGGGTTGAATTATGTAATTTATTGGGGGCTGGAAGACGCACTCTTGTCTTTGCTATTCCGAGGTTGTTTACTTGCAATATCAGGTATTAATATTATGTTTTATAATGCATGTACACTACGGTTGAGGTTCTGACTAGTGATAATTTACCCGGGGTTCAATACCTGCTATAATCACTATATTTTTGTTCTCCCAATAGCAACAAAGGCCTAATACGAGATGTATAGCCTAACTAAAGTAATGAGTGACCATTTTAGAAAATCATGGGACATATCGTCTGTGGTTGCATGCTATTGCATGCTATTTTATGTCAATCATATTCCTGCTTGTAGCCTATAACTGATGCTTCATGGTCCATCATATTGCTGCTTGTAGCCTATAACCTATAACTGATGCTTCATGGTCCATCATATTGCTGCTTGTAGACTATAACTGATGCTTCGTGGTCCATCATATTGCTGCTTGTAGCCTATAACTGATGCTTCGTGGTCCATCATATTGCTGCTTGTAGACTATAACTGATGCTTCATGGTCCATCATATTGCTGCTTATAGCCTATAACTGATGCTTCGTGGTCCATCATATTGCTGCTTGTAGACTATAACTGATGCTTCATGGTCCATCATATTGCTGCTTATAGCCTATAACTGATGCTTCATGGTCCATCATATTGCTGCTTGTAGCCTATAACTGATGCTTCGTGGTCCATCATATTGCTGCTTGTAGCCTATAACTGATGCTTCGTGGTCCATCATATTGCTGCTTGTAGCCTATAACTGATGCTTCGTGGTCCATCATATTGCTGCTTGTAGCCTATAACCTATAACTGATGCTTCATGGTCCATCATATTGCTGCTTGTAGACTATAACTGATGCTTCGTGGTCCATCATATTGCTGCTTGTAGCCTATAACTGATGCTTCATTGTCCATCATATTGCTGCTTGTAGACTATAACTGATGCTTCATGGTCCATCATATTGCTGCTTGTAGCCTATAACTGATGCTTCATGGTCCATCATATTGCTGCTTGTAGCCTATAACTGATGCTTCGTGGTCCATCATATTGCTGCTTGTAGACTATAACCGATGCTTCATGGTCCATCATATTGCTGCTTATAGCCTATAACTGATGCTTCATGGTCCATCATATTGCTGCTTGTAGCCTATAACTGATGCTTCATGGTCCATCATATTGCTGCTTGTAGCCTATAACCTATAACTGATGCTTCATGGTCCATCATATTGCTGCTTGTAGACTATAACTGATGCTTCGTGGTCCATCATATTGCTGCTTGTAGCCTATAACTGATGCTTCGTGGTCCATCATATTGCTGCTTGTAGCCTATAACCTATAACTGATGCTTCGTGTTCTTATGCTGCCATCTATTGGAAATATTTATTAATTAAAAATCATAATCTGAGGTAGCAACTGAGTCAGATCTACAAATCAATGAGCTAGACCTGTCCATTTGGTTTGTAACTCAGTGAACCTGCGCAGCATTCGCTCAATTCGATGCCTTCAAACGAACATTTCGATACATATCAAATTACCCAGCAGCCATTAAGAAACAACAAGTCGTCAAAAAAAGTGTCATTTCTTAACATTTCTTCAGGCTGTTTAAATCTGCCACATGTTGATAAACAGGACATGTGTTTTGTTTTGATTGTTTACCTTTTTCTGAAAACAATTATGGTTCAAATGCTTAACGTTTGATGGCTATGTGCCAGGCATCACTACTGGGTTACCTGAACCTTAACGTTTGATGGCTATGTGCCAGACATCACTACTGGGTTACCTGAACCTTAACGTTTGATGGCTATGTGCCAGACATCACTACTGGGTTACCTGAACCTTAACGTTTGATGGCTATGTGGCCAGGCATCACTACTGGGTTACCTGAACCTTAACGTTTGATGGCTATGTGCCAGGCATCACTACTGGGTTACCTGAACCTTAACGTTTGATGGCTATGTGCCAGGCATCACTACTGGGTTACCTGAACCTTAACGTTTGATGGCTATGTGCCAGGCATCACTACTGGGTTACCTGAACCTTAACGTTTGATGGCTATGTGCCAGGCATCACTACTGGGTTACCTGAACCTTAACGTTTGATGGCTATGTGCCAGTCACTACTGCCAGTTTGATGGCATCACTACTGGGTTACCTGAACCTTAACGTTTGATGGCTATGTGCCAGGCATCACTACTGGGTTACCTGAACCTTAACGTTTGATGGCTATGTGCCAGGCATCACTACTGGGTTACCTGAACCTTAACGTTTGATGGCTATGTGCCAGGCATCACTACTGGGTTACCTGAACCTTAACGTTTGATGGCTATGTGCCAGGCATCACTACTGGGTTACCTGAACCTTAACGTTTGATGGCTATGTGCCAGGCATCACTACTGGGTTACCTGAACCTTAACGTTTGATGGCTATGTGCCAGGCATCACTACTGGGTTACCTGAACCTTAACGTTTGATGGCTATGTGCCAGGCATCACTACTGGGTTACCTGAACCTTAACGTTTGATGGCTATGTGCCAGGCATCACTACTGGGTTACCTGAACCTTAACGTTTGATGGCTATGTGCCAGGCATCACTACTGGGTTACCTGAACCTTAACGTTTGATGGCTATGTGCCAGGCATCACTACTGGGTTACCTGAACCTTAACGTTTGATGGCTATGTGCCAGGCATCACTACTGGGTTACCTGAACCTTAACGTTTGATGTATGTGCCAGGCATCACTACTGGGTTACCTGAACCTTAACGTTTGATGGCTATGTGCCAGGCATCACTACTGGGTTACCTGAACCTTAACGTTTGATGGCTATGGGCATCACTACTGGGTTACCTGAACCTTAACGTTTGATGGCTATGTGCCAGGCATCACTACTGGGTTACCTGAACCTTAACGTTTGATGGCTATGTGCCAGGCATCACTACTGGGTTACCTGAACCTTAACGTTTGATGGCTATGTGCCAGGCATCACTACTGGGTTACCTGAACCTTAACGTTTGATGGCTATGTGCCAGGCATCACTACTGGGTTACCTGAACCTTAACGTTTGATGGCTATGTGCCAGGCATCACTACTGGGTTACCTGAACCTTAACGTTTGATGGCTATGATCACTACTGGCCTGAACCTTAACGTTTGATGGCTATGCCCAGGCATCACTACTGGGTTACCTGAACCTTAACGTTTGATGGCTATGTGCCAGGCATCACTACTGGGTTACCTGAACCTTAACGTTTGATGGCTATGTGCCAGGCATCACTACTGGGTTACCTGAACCTTAACGTTTGATGGCTATGTGCCAGGCATCACTACTGGGTTACCTGAACCTTAACGTTTGATGGCTATGTGCCAGGCATCACTACTGGCATCACTTTGATGGCTATGGGTCACTACTACCTGAACCTTAACGTTTGATGGCTATGTGCCAGGCATCACTACTGGGTTACCTGAACCTTAACGTTTGATGGCTATGTGCCAGGCATCACTACTGGGTTACCTGAACCTTAACGTTTGATGGCTATGATGGCTATGGCTATGTGCCAGGCATCACTACTGGCATCACTATGGCTATGTGGGTCACTACCTGAACCTTAACGTTTGATGGCTATGTGCCAGGCATCACTACTGGGTTACCTGAACCTTAACGTTTGATGGCTATGTGCCAGGCATCACTACTGGGTTACCTGAACCTTAACGTTTGATGGCTATGTGCCAGGCATCACTACTGGGTTACCTGAACCTTAACGTTTGATGGCTATGCGCCAGGCATCACTACTGGGTTACCTGAACCTTAACGTTTGATGGCCTTAACGTTTGATGGCTATGTGCCAGACATCACTACTGGGTTACCTGAACCTTAACGTTTGATGGCTATCTCCCCAGTACAGACAGAAGAGGACTGGTCACCCCTCAGAGCCTTGTTCCTCTCTACCCAGTACAGACAGAAGAGGACTGGTCACCCCTCAGAGCCTTGTTCCTCTCTACCCAGTACAGACAGAAGAGGACTGGTCACCCCTCAGAGCCTGGTTCCTCTCTAGGTTCTTTAGGTTCGTAACTTTCTTCAACATCCTAACATGATCTCTTCAGCACGAGACGACCGTTACACGCAACGGCGTGTTTCTGCCAATGAGCTTCAAATCAGCTTCAAATCAGATCAAATTGTATTTCTCACATGAGCCGAATACAAGAGGTATACACTTTACTGTGAAATGCTGACTGATGAGCTCTTTACCAACAATGCAGTTAAAATTACGAAAAATGTGCTAAAAAAACAATAATGAGACTATAAGGAGTAACAGTACTGAGTCAATGTGCAGGGTACCAGGTAGTTGAGGTAATAATGAGACTATAAGGAGTACCAGTACTGAGTCAATGTTCAGGGTACCAGGTAGTTGAGGTAATAATGAGGCTATAAGGAGTACCAGTACTGAGTCAATGTGCAGGGTACCAGGTAGTTGAGGTAATAATGAGGCTTTAAGGAGTACCAGTACTGAGTCAATGTGCAGGGTACCAGGTAGTTGAGGTAATAATGAGACTATAAGGAGTACCAGTACTGAGTCAATGTGCAGGGTACCAGGTAGTTGAGGTAATAATGAGACTATAAGGAGAACCAGTACTGAGTCAATGTGCAGGGTACCAGGTAGTTGAGGTAATAATGAGACTATAAGGAGTACCAGTACTGAGTCAATGTGCAGGGTACCAGGTAGTTGAGGTAATAATGAGGCTATAAGGAGTACCAGTACTGAGTCAATGTGCAGGGTACCAGGTAGTTGAGGTAATAATGAGACTATAAGGAGTACCAGTACTGAGTCAATGTGCAGGGTACCAGGTAGTTGAGGTAATAATGAGACTATAAGGAGTACCAGTACTGAGTCAATGTGCAGGGTACCAGGTAGTTGAGGTAATAATGAGGCTATAAGGAGTACCAGTACTGAGTCAATGTGCAGGGTACCAGGTAGTTGAGGTAATAATGAAACTATAAGGAGTACTAGTACTGAGTCAATGTGCAGGGTACCAGGTAGTTGAGGTAATAATGAGACTATAAGGAGTACCAGTACTGAGTCAATGTGCAGGGTACCAGGTAGTTGAGGTAATAATGAGGCTATAAGGAGTACCAGTACTGAGTCAATGTGCAGGGTACCAGGTAGTTGAGGTAATAATGAGGCTTTAAGGAGTACCAGTACTGAGTCAATGTGCAGGGTACCAGGTAGTTGAGGTAATAATGAGACTATAAGGAGTACCAGTACTGAGTCAATGTCCAGGGGTACCAGGTAGTTGAGGTAATAATGAGACTATAAGGAGTACCAGTACTGAGTCAATGTGCAGGGTACCAGGTAGTTGAGGTAATAATGAGACTATAAGGAGTACCAGTACTGAGTCAATGTGCAAGGTACCAGGTAGTTGAGGTAATAATGAGGCTATAAGGAGTACCAGTACTGAGTCAATGTGCAGGGTACCAGGTAGTTGAGGTAATAATGAGACTATAAGGAGTACCAGTACTGAGTCAATGTGCAGGGTACCAGGTAGTTGAGGTAATAATGAGGCTATAAGGAGTACCAGTACTGAGTCAATGTGCAGGGTACCAGGTAGTTGAGGTAATAATGAGACTATAAGGAGTACCAGTACTGAGTCAATGTGCAGGGTACCAGGTAGTTGAGGTAATAATGAGACTATAAGGAGTACCAGTACTGAGTCAATGTGCAGGGTACCAGGTAGTTGAGGTAATAATGAGACTATAAGGAGTACCAGTACTGAGTCAATGTGCAGGGTACCAGGTAGTTGAGGTAATAATGAGACTATAAGGAGTACCAGTACTGAGTCAATGTGCAGGGTACCAGGTAGTTGAGGTAATAATGAGACTATAAGGAGTACCAGTACTGAGTCAATGTGCAGGGTACCAGGTAGTTGAGGTAATAATGAGGCTATAAGGAGTACCAGTACTGAGTCAATGTGCAGGGTACCAGGTAGTTGAGGTAATAATGAGGCTATAAGGAGTACCAGTACTGAGTCAATGTGCAGGGTACCAGGTAGTTGAGGTAATAATGAGGCTATAAGGAGTACCAGTACTGAGTCAATGTGCAGGGTACCAGGTAGTTGAGGTAATAATGAGACTATAAGGAGTACCAGTACTGAGTCAATGTGCAGGGTACCAGGTAGTTGAGGTAATAATGAGACTATAAGGAGTACCAGTACTGAGTCAATGTGCAGGGTACCAGGTAGTTGAGGTAATAATGAGACTATAAGGAGAACCAGTACTGAGTCAATGTGCAGGGTACCAGGTAGTTGAGGTAATAATGAGACTATAAGGAGTACCAGTACTGAGTCAATGTGCAGGGTACCAGGTAGTTGACGTAATATGCACATGCAGGTAAGTATAAAAGTGACCAGACAATCAGGATAGAGATTACATCTCCTCATCCGGGGAGTACACACACACACGCACGAACACACACACAAACACACACACACACAGACGGAATGTGGAGTTTGTTTAATATTGTTTTAGGAATATGAAAATGGACAAAATGATTAGCCTATGGATTATGAAAACAACAACAATAAATGGGAAAATGGGAGAGGAGAAATGACTAGAGACAGTGTTGTTTAACTCACTGACCAGGACCCATGAGTTCTTCTTACCTTTGTTCAGTAGAAAAGTCTCCCTCTCTAAAGTATAGAGGAGGATCCATAGACCGGTCACTCTTCATGGACACACAGCTGGGAACAGGGGAGGCTGGTCTCTCCTGCTTGATTGGACTTCAACACAACAGAGACAAACATTACATCTCTCATCTCCTCTGAGCTCAGATGGGGAAACAGAAGAAGAGTTTCACAAATTTCATAAATGGTTATTTTATGGTTGTAAGTGGTGAAATGAGATAGAAAATGTTATATAATTACTACTTTAGTAAGGAATTACACATTATTCAGTACTACTGCAGTTGCTACATAATTCCAATAGATGGCAGCATAAGACCACAAATGACATTTCAGAAGATGAGTTTAGTTTTCTCCCTGGATACACCACCACTCCCCTCACAGGAAAACTCCTGTGTGCTTCTTTCTGTCCCTTTCCACACTGCTAACACAAGAGGAAGGACTGAAAAAGCATTTAACAGATTACTGTGAAGTAATATAATGATGATTCATGTTTATTATTACCTTATGCTCATGTTTTGAAATTATACTTCATTAATATAACGATTATCAATAAGCCTGAACATTAATTCAGTCATCTCTGGTTGAGAAAAACTTATTTTCATAGTACATTCATTGTCAAATTAATCGACCAGCATCAAGCTGCTCTGCCTTCTCGAGCAAGTAGTCAACTCATCCCCACTAAAAAGCTGGTGTTGTCACACTGCCTTCTCGAGGGGCATGTTGAGATAAATTTACTAACCGGGAGGGTTGAATTTTTGAATGTTATAATGAATGTATACTGAGGTTAAGGTTCTGACTAGTGATTATTTACCCGGGGTTCAATACCTGCTATAATCACTAAATTTTTGCTCTCCCAATAGCAACACAGGCCTAATACGAGATGTATAGCTAACTAAAGTAATGAGTGACCATTTTAGAAAATCTTGGGACATATCGTCTGTGGTTGCATGCTATTTTATGTCAATCATATTGCTGCTTGTAGCCTATAACTGATGCTTCATGGTCCATCATATTGCTGCTTGTAGCCTATAACTGATGCTTCATGGTCCATCATATTGCTGCTTGTAGCCTATAACTGATGCTTCATGGTCACATGCTGCTTGTAGCCTATAACTGATGCTTCATGGTCACATGCTGCTTGTAGCCTATAACTGATGCTTCATGGTTCATCATATTGCTGCTTGTAGACTATAACTGAGGCTTCATGGTCCATCATATTGCTGCTTGTAGCCTATAACTGATGCTTCATGGTCCATCATATTGCTCCTTGTAGCCTATAACTGATGCTTCATGGTCCATCATATTGCTGCTTGTAGCCTATAACTGATGCTTCATGGTCCATCATATTGCTGCTTGTAGCCTATAACTGATGCTTCATGGTCCATCATATTGCTGCTTGTAGCCTATAACTGATGCTTCATGGTCCATCATATTGCTGCTTGTAGCCTATAACTGATGCTTTCTGGTCCATCATATTGCTGCTTGTAGCCTATAACTGATGCTTCATGGTCCATCATATTGCTGCTTGTGGCCTATAACTGATGCTTCATGGTCCATCATATTGCTGCTTGTAGCCTATAACTGATGCTTTGTGGTCCATCATATTGCTGCTTGTAGCCTATAACCTATAACTGATGCTTCATGGTCCATCATATTGCTGCTTGTAGCCTATAACTGATGCTTCATGGTCCATCATATTGCTGCTTGTAGACTATAACTGATGCTTCATGCTCCATCATATTGCTGCTTGTAGCCTATAACCTATAACTGATGCTTCATGGTCCATCATATTGCTGCTTGTAGACTATAACTGATGCTTCATGGTCCGTCATATTGCTGCTTGTAGCCTATAACCTATAACTGATGCTTCATGGTCCGTCATATTGCTGCTTGTAGCCTATAACCTATAACTGATGCTTCATGGTCCATCATATTGCTGCTTGTAGCCTATAACTGATGCTTCATGGTCCATCATATTGCTGCTTGTAGCCTATAACCTATAACTGATGCTTCATGGTCCATCATATTGCTGCTTGTAGCCTATAACTGATGCTTCATGGTCCATCATATTGCTGCTTGTAGACTATAACTGATGCTTCATGCTCCATCATATTGCTGCTTGTAGCCTATAACCTATAACTGATGCTTCGTGGTCCATCATATTGCTGCTTGTAGCCTATAACCTATAACTGTCAATTATATTGATAACTGATGCTTCATGGTCGTATGCTGCCATCTATTGGAAATATTTAGCTATTAAAAGTTATTAATTCACTTACAGACATTGGTGAGGCAGCTGAGAAATATAGTGTATTTTTCTTGTTAATTCCTTAGATCAGTATCAAACCTGCTCCACTTATCCCACGACAATTTCAAATCTGTCCAAACCACATTATTTAAATATAACTATTGTGTCTGGTTTTGATTAACAAAATAATCAGTGCTATTTAGTACTATAATGGTATTTACTAAAATAATATTAATACTAAAATAGTTTCTAAAAGTGTTCTAGGCTACCTTACCCTATAATTAGGGTTAAGGCTAAAATAGGTCATACGTAGCTAATCAATGAGCTAGACCTGTCCATTTGGATATACCCATCTAAAATCTATTAACTGATAATAATAGTAAAAATAATTTAAGATATACCCATCTAAAATCTAT
>NW_024606804.1:0-12254 GCF_018296145.1 Oncorhynchus tshawytscha | reverse complement strand
CAATCTCTGTCTGCATCTTCTCTCTCTCTTTCTTTCTCTCTCGCTCTTTGGTCTCAGCCCTTCCTTTCTCCCCCTCTCTCCCCTCTCTCCCCCTCTCTCCCCTCTCTCTCCTCTCTCACTCATGGCTGCTGGGTGCATTCATCTCATAAACATGGAAGAAGAAGTACCTTTCTTTTGCCTGTCTGTCTGAAGAGAAGAGTTGAAGCGAAGCCTGCCAAGGCCCTCAGCTGTTGTCTCAGCCTCATCTCCCTGTTGTCTCAGCTTCATCTACCTGTTGTCTCAGCTTCATCTACCTGTTGTCTCAGCTTCATCTACCTGTTGTCTCAGCCTCAACTACCTGTTGTCTCAGCCTCTACCTGTTGTCTCAGCTTCATCTACCTGTTGTCTCAGTATCTACCTGTTGTCTCAGCTTCATCTACCTGTTGCCTCAGCTTCATCTACCTGTTGTCTCAGCCTCATCTACCTGTTGTCTCAGCCTCTACCTGTTGTCTCAGCTTCATCTACCTGTTGTCTCAGCTATCTACCTGTTGTCTCAGCTTCATCTACCTGTTGTCTCAGCTTCATCTACCTGTTGTCTCAGCTTCCTGTTGTCTCATCATCTACCTGTTGTCTCAGCTTCATCTACCTGTTGTCTCAGCCTCATCTACCTGTTGTCTCAGCTTCATCTACCTGTTGTCTCAGCCTCATCTACCTGTTGTCTCAGCTTCATCTACCTGTTGTCTCAGCTTCATCTACCTGTTGTCTCAGCTTCATCTACCTGTTGTCTCAGCTTCATCTACCTGTTGTCTCAGCTTCATCTACCTGTTGTCTCAGCTTCATCTACCAAGCTGTTGTTCCTTTATGAATGAGGGGTACAGTAGCTGTTGTTCTGCTATGAATGGGGGGTACAGTAGTTGTTGTTCTGTTATGAATGAGGGGTACAGTAGTTGTTGTTCTGCTATGAATGAGGGGGACAGTAGTTTTCTGCTATGAATGAGGGGTACAGTAGCTGTTGTTCTGCTATGAATGAGGGGTACAGTAGTTATTGTTCTGTTATTTATGAGGGGTACAGTAGCTGTTGTTCTGTTATGAATGAGGGGGACAGTAGTTGTTCCTTTATGAATGAGGGGTACAGGACAGTAGTTGTTCTGTTATGAATGAGGGGTACAGTGGTTGTTGTTCTGTTATGAATGAGGGGTACAGTAGCTGTTGTTCTGTTATGAATGAGGGGTACAGTAGTTGTTGTTCTGTTATGAATGAGGGGTACAGTAGCTGTTGTTCTGTTATGAATGAGGGGGACAGTAGTTGTTCTGTTATGAATGAGGGGTACAGTAGTTGTTCTGTTATGAATGAGGGGTACAGGACAGTAGTTGTTCTGTTATGAATGAGGGGTACAGTAGCTGTTGTTCTGTTATGAATGAGGGGTACAGTAGTAGTTCTGCTATGAATGAGGGGTACAGTAGTAGTTGTTCTGTTATGAATGAGGGGGACAGTAGCTGTTGTTCTGTTATGAATGAGGGGTACAGTAGTTGTTGTTCTGTTATGAATGAGGGGTACAGTAGTTGTTGTTCTGTTATGAATGAGGGGTACAGTAGTTGTTGTTCTGTTATGAATGAGGGGTACAGTAGTTGTTGTTCTGTTATGAATGAGGGGTACAGTAGTTGTTCTGTTATGAATGAGGGGTACAGTAGTTGTTGTTTTTTTATGAATGAGGGGTACAGTAGTTGTTGTTCTGTTATGAATGAGGGGTACAGTAGTTGTTGTTCTGTTATGAATGAGGGGTACAGTAGTAGTTCTGTTATGAATGAGGGGTACATGTAGCTGTTGTTCTGTTATGAATAGCTGTTGTTCTGTTATGAATGAGGGGTACAGTAGTTGTTGTTCTGTTATGAATGAGGGGTACAGTAGTTGTTGTTCTGTTATGAATGAGGGGTACAGTAGTTGTTCTGTTATGAATGAGGGGTACAGTAGTTGTTCTGTTATGAATGAGGGGTACAGTAGTTGTTGTTCTGTTATGAATGAGGGGTACAGTAGTAGTTGTTCTGTTATGAATGAGGGGTACAGTAGTTGTTGTTCTGTTATGAATGAGGGGTACAGTAGTTGTTGTTCTGTTATGAATGAGGGGTACAGTAGTAGTTGTTCTGTTATGAATGAGGGGTACAGTAGTTGTTGTTCTGTTATGAATGAGGGGTACAGTAGTTGTTCTGTTATGAATGAGGGGTACAGTAGTTGTTGTTCTGTTATGAATGAGGGGTACAGTAGTTGTTCTGTTATGAATGAGGGGTACAGTAGTTGTTGTTCTGTTAGAATGAGGGGTACAGTAGTTGTTGTTCTGTTATGAATGAGGGGTACAGTAGTTGTTCTGTTATGAATGAGGGGTACAGTAGTTGTTCTGTTATGAATGAGGGGTACAGTAGTTGTTCTGTTATGAATGAGGGGTACAGTAGTTGTTGTTCTGTTATGAATGAGGGGTACAGTAGTTGTTCTGTTATGAATGAGGGGTACAGTAGTTGTTCTGTTATGAATGAGGGGTAGTTGTTGTTCTGTTATGAATGAGTAGTGTTGTTCTGTTATGAATGAGGGGTACAGTAGTTGTTCTGTTATGAATGAGGGGTACAGTAGTTGTTCTGTTATGAATGAGGGGTACAGTAGTTGTTGTTCTGTTATGAATGAGGGGTACAGTAGTTGTTGTTCTGTTATGAATGAGGGGTACAGTAGTTGTTGTTCTGTTATGAATGAGGGGTACAGTAGTAGTTCTGTTATGAATGAGGGGTACAGGACAGTAGTTGTTCTGTTATGAATGAGGGGTACAGTAGTTGTTGTTCTGTTATGAATGAGGGGGACAGTAGTTGTTCTGTTATGAATGAATGAGGGAATGAGGGGTACAGTAGCTGTTGTTCTGTTATGAATGAGGGGGACAGTAGTTGTTCTGTTATGAATGAGGGGGACAGTAGTTGTTCTGTTATGAATGAGGGGGTAGTAGTTGTTCTGTTAGTAGTTGTTCTGCTATGAATGAGGGGTACAGTAGTTGTTCTGTTATGAATGAGGGGTACAGTAGTAGTTGTTCTGTTATGAATGAGGGGACAGTAGTTGTTGTTCTGTTATGAATGAGGGGTACAGTAGTGTTGTTCTGTTATGAATGAGGGGTACAGTAGTTGTTCTGTTATGAATGAGGGGTACAGTAGTTGTTCTGTTATGAATGAGGGGGACAGTAGTTGTTCTGTTATGAATGAGGGGTACAGGACAGTAGTTGTTCTGTTATGAATGAGGGGGACAGTAGTTGTTCTGTTATGAATGAGGGGTACAGTAGTTGTTCTGTTATGAATGAGGGGGACAGTAGTTTGTTCTGTTATGAATGAGGGGTACAGTAGTTGTTGTTCTGTTATGAATGAGGGGACAGTAGTTGTTCTGTTATGAATGAGGGTACAGGACAGTAGTTGTTCTGTTATGAATGAGGGGACAGTAGTTGTTCTGTTATGAATGAGGGGTACAGTAGTTGTTCTGTTATGAATGAGGGGGACAGTAGTTGTTCTGTTATGAATGAGGGGTACAGTAGTTGTTGTTCTGTTATGAATGAGGGGGACAGTAGTTGTTCTGTTATGAATGAGGGGTACAGGACAGTAGTTGTTCTGTTATGAATGAGGGGGACAGTAGTTGTTCTGTTATGAATGATGAGGTTCTGTTATGAATGAGGGTACAGTAGTTGTTCTGTTATGAATGAGGGGGACAGTAGTTGTTCTGTTATGAATGAGGGGTACAGTAGTTGTTGTTCTGTTATGAATGAGGGGGACAGTAGTTGTTCTGTTATGAATGAGGGGTACAGTAGCTGTTGTTCTGTTATGAATGAGGGGTACAGTAGTTGTTGTTCTGTTATGAATGAGGGGTACAGTAGTTGTTGTTCTGTTATGAATGAGGGGTACAGTAGCTGTTGTTCTGCTATGAATGAGGGGTACAGTAGTTGTTGTTCTGTTATGAATGAGGGGTACAGTAGTTGTTGTTCTGTTATGAATGAGGGGTACAGTAGTTGTTGTTCTGTTATGAATGAGGGGTACAGTAGTTGTTCTGTTATGAATGAGGGGGACAGTAGTAGTTCCTTTATGAATGAGGGGTACAGTAGTTGTTGTTCTGTTATGAATGAGGGGTACAGTAGTAGTTCCTGTTATGAATGAGGGGTTGTTGTTCTGTTACAGTAGTTGTTGTTCTGTTATGAATGAGGGGTACAGTAGTTGTTGTTCTGTTATGAATGAGGGGTACAGTAGTTGTTCTGCTATGAATGAGGGGTACAGGACAGTAGTTGTTCTGTTATGAATGAGGGGTACAGTAGTTGTTCTGCTATGAATGAGGGGTACAGTAGAATAGTTGTTCTGTTATGAATGAGGGGTACAGTAGTTGTTGTTCTGTTATGAATGAGGGGTACAGTAGTAGTTGTTCTGTTATGAATGAGGGGTACAGTAGTTGTTGTTCTGTTATGAATGAGGGGTACAGTAGTTGTTGTTCTGTTATGAATGAGGGGTACAGTAGTTGTTGTTCTGTTATGAATGAGGGGTACAGTAGTTGTTGTTCTGTTATGAATGAGGGGTACAGTAGTTGTTGTTCTGTTATGAATGAGGGGTACAGTAGTTGTTCTGCTATGCAGCCCTCTATCCCTCCTGTCCTCCCTCCCAACATGCACCAGGCACTGACTGACATAATGATGCATACCTGGAAAGTAGGAGGTGGAACCATGTGCTTTTTCCTCTCCTCCTCCTTTGTGTCTCTCTCTCTCTCATCTCTCCCTCTGTCTCTCTCCTCTCTCTCTCTCTCTCTCTCTCTCTCTCATCTCTCTCTCGGTCTCTCTCCTCTCTCTCCCTCAGTCTCTCTCCTCTCTCTCTCCCTCTCCTCTGTCTCTCTCTCTCTGTCTCTCTCCTCTGTCTCTCTCCTCTCTCTCTCTCCCTCTCCCTCTGTCTCTCTCCTCTCTCTCCCTCTCCCTCCCTCCTCTCTCTCTCTCTCTCCTCTCTTTCTCTCCCTCTACCTCTGTCTCTATTCCTCTCTCTCTCTCTCTCTACTCTCTCTCTCCTCTCTCCCCCTCTCTCCCCCTCTGTCTATCTCCTCTCTCTATTCCTCTCTCTCTCTCTCTCTCTCTCTCTCTCTCCTCTCTCCCCCTCTGTCTATCTCCTCTCTCTCTGTCTCTCTCTCTCTTTCTCTCTCCCTCTCTCTTTCCTCTCTTTCTGTCTCTCCTCTTTTTCTCTCCTCTCTCTCCTCTCTCTCTCTTCCTCTCTCTGTGTCTTTCTCTCTCTTCTCTCTCTTTTCTCTCTCTCTCTCTCTCTCTCTCTCTCTCTTCTCTCTCTTTTCTCTCTCTTCTCTCCCAAGACTCTTGTTAGAATGTAAAACAAGTCTCGATGCTTGTTAAAACTTTATATTCTGTACAATCACAGTAATTGACTAGAATGTTCAAGTTGCTCGTCATTTATTAAGTCCCTATGAAAGTTTAATAGCTGAAAGGTTTCTTACAGTCAGTCAAATCTATCTAAATCATTCCAGGGCTGTCCCTATGAAAGGTTTCTTACAGTCAGTCAACTCTATCTAAATCATTCCAGGGCTGTCCCTATGAAAGGTTTCTTACAGTCAGTCAACTCTATCTAAATCATTCCAGGGCTGTCCCTATGAAAGGTTTCTTACAGTCAGTCAACTCTATCTAAATCATTCCAGGGCTGTCCCTATGAAAGTTTTCTTACAGTCAGTCAACTCTATCTAAATCATTCCAGGGCTGTCCCTATGAAAGGTTTCTTACAGTCAGTCAACTCTATCTAAATCATTCCAGGGCTGTCCCTATGAAAGGTTTCTTACAGTCAGTCAACTCTATCTAAATCATTCCAGGGCTGTCCCTATGAAAGGTTTCTTACAGTCAGTCAACTCTATCTAAATCATTCCAGGGCTGTCCCTATGAAAGGTTTCTTACAGTCAGTCAACTCTATCTAAATCATTCCAGGGCTGTCCCTATGAAAGGTTTCTTACAGTCAGTCAACTCTATCTAAATCATTCCAGGGCTGTCCCTATGAAAGGTTTCTTACAGTCAGTCAACTCTATCTAAATCATTCCAGGGCTGTCCCTATGAAAGGTTTCTTACAGTCAGTCAACTCTATCTAAATCATTCCAGGGCTGTCCCTATGAAAGGTTTCTTACAGTCAGTCAACTCTATCTAAATCATTCCAGGGCTGTCCCTATGAAAGGTTTCTTACAGTCAGTCAACTCTATCTAAATCATTCCAGGGCTGTCCCTATGAAAGGTTTCTTACAGTCAGTCAACTCTATCTAAATCATTCCAGGGCTGTCCCTATGAAAGGTTTCTCGCACTCTCTCGCTCTCCATCTCTCTCCGTCAGTTCATTTTAAAAGGCTGTATTGGTTTGGGAAACATATGTTTACAAAGTGGAATAGAAATAAACAATAAACAATAAAACATCAACAGTAAACATGACAAAGGGCTCCAAAAGAACAAAGACAAATGTCATATTATGTGCAAAAAAAAGATAAAATAAATAAGCATAAATATGGGTTGTATTTACAATGGTGTTTGTTCTTCACTGGTTGCCCTTTTCTCGTGGCATCAGGTCATAAATCTTTGCTGATGTGATGCACACTGTGGGATTTCACCCAGTAGATATGGGAGTTTATCAAAATTAGGTTTTGTTTTATTTATTTATTTAAAATTCTTTGTGTCTCAATGATTTTATACTTTTACTCAAGTAGCATTTTACTGGGTGACTTTTACTTGAGTCATTTTCTATCAAGGTATCTTTTACTTTTAAGTATGAGATTTGGTCCTTTTTCCACAACTGAGTAAATCTGTTTGACAGCGTCAGGCAGGCGACACAAAAAAGATGGCCGACAGATGTATCAGTGTCCACATTTGAGTGGGATTTCCAAACCGCCCATTTAAAATGTCCTGCTGCGCTGGAGACCCACGAACTGAGCATCCTAAAAAACCCTGCTCTTCTTCTCTTGGTTTTCCATCAGCCGTTGACACCACCTCCGAGAGAGTTGCCCTCTGTCACGTTCTGACCCTAGTTATTGTGTTATTTGTTTGTTTTAGTTGGGCAGGACGTGAGTTGGGTGTTGGCATTCTATGTTTTGTGTGTCTAGGTTGTTTTTCAAGGGGAGGGGGGAGGGGAGAGGAGAGGCTAGTGAACTGAACCCTCCTTCCTGCCAGAGAAAAGGATCAAACTGATTGGATTACCCTGACCCCTCCTCCTCCATTGTAGCTCCGTGACAACCGCATGTTTTTTTACACCAAGTTTACCCACAATCCTATGTGAACGTGACACCAACCCAGTACAAGCATGGTCTCTGGGGTAAAATTAAATAGCAGGCCTTACAAGATGGGTTTTTGTGTGTGTGTGTGTGTATCTATACACAGTGTGCGTGTGTGTGTGTGTGTGTGTGTGTGTGTGTGTGTGTGTGTGTGTGTGTGTGTGTGTGTGTGTGTGTGTGTGTGTGTGTGTGTGTGTGTGTGTGTATACACAGTGTGGGTTTGTGTGTGTGTGTGTGTATACACAGTGTGTGTGTGTGTGTGTGTGTGTGTGTGTGTATACACAGTGTGGGTTTTTTGTGTGGGTTTTTTTTGTGTGTGTGTGTTTATACAGTGGCTGTGTGTTTGTCATGTCCCCATTCGTTTGCCTCCTCATGGCGCTCTGTTTCCAGGTGTGAATAATTTAGTGACAGCCTGGCCGTGTGGAGCTACATGACAGCACAGCCTTAAGGGGAGAACAGTTACCTCTCCGGTCCGGGACTCGGACGGACTAGTGAGGGACAGTTTAGGGACATAGGGGAACGACAGGGTCACGAAGACGCCGTCACAATTGAGGGGCGCAGGAATTCTGTGGCGCTGGTAGGGGGCGAGGGCGGGGTCTGGTACGAGCTGCCTCCCGAACTACGCCCTCCTCCCTCAGACTTTTTACCTCAGAAGGACGAAGCCATGTACCCCAACCAGATCTACCAACTCTACCCAGAGAGACATGGACAACCACTTCCACACACCCTGGTGAGGAAGAACTCAGTACCCGAGCTGAGTAGCCTCTATCTCAGGCAAATAATGGCAGCCAGGGCCTCTTCTGTGGTTCCTCCACCTCCATCCCAACAGAATTACTACCAGAAGGAACCCCCACCGGACAACACAGCCCCGACTATGACTACTACCAGGAGCTTATCTCCTCGTTGTCTTGAAGACGGCTCCTCCTTATATAGGGCCAGCCAGCAGCAGCATCACCTGCTTAACGGATCAGCGTCGCATTATGGGATGTCCGGGCTCACCGGTGGACGAGGGGGGTTTAGAGCTGGTGTTTCTACTGCGTCTGCCTGGGATCAAGGACACGCCAGGTTCGCCCCTCCCCTCCCAGCTCCTACGCCTGCCCCAGGCCCTCCCCCTCCTCCTCCTCCCTCTCCCGCTCACAACGAGCTCAGCCGGTCGTACCGGGAAGCCAAGATGATCCCAGACTTCCAGCATAGCACTGGTGTCTGCAGGGCTCCATCTCCTGCCTGCTACGGGGTCCAACCCCGCTTCCTGTTTACGCTGCGGCCCAGCCTCAGCCTCTCCCCTCTCTCTCCGCTTATCACCCTCCCCTCTACAGTGCCATCTACAGCCTCCCGTTGGACCCCCGGGTTGGTGTTGGACAGACTGCCGCCGCCACCAGTCTCATGGTGGACCCTGCTACCCGACACATGGACGGTTCCCTCCAGCGCTACGGTGCTGTGGCATCCCAGAGGCTTCCCTACGACCCGGGATATGACCCCGGCTCTGCCATGGTCCAACAACAACACCACCCTAGCGCGGCGATGAATATGGATCCCAAGAGGATGGTGGACCCAGGGTTCCTGGCGTTCCTCAGAGCCGAGGGTCTGGCGGACAGCACCATCAGCTTACTACTCCAGCAGGGCTTTGACTCCACCTCTATGCTGGGGGTCATGGAGGATCATGACGTCCGTTCTATAGCCACTAATCTGGGCCAGGCCCGAGCGCTGTCCAGCGTGGTGCTCCACTGTAAGCAGCAGCCTGGCGAGTCGGCCTTAGCCGCTCAGCAGCGCATTAGAGGCCGTGCCAACAGCTTCGGACACACCAACAACCTCTACATGCAAGGAATGCAGAACATGACCCAGGGGATGAGCAGCATGGCCATGGACCCCCACACGATGCACCAGCAGCCCCCCACCTCCGTCCAGACCTTCAGCCCCAGGATGGGAGAGTTCCTGGGCAGGAGACCCAACAGCGCCCCATCTCAACACCTCCTGGAGACCACCACGTACGGAGCACCCCGAGGGACCTTCCCTGTCAGCTCCGGGGGATACGGTAACGCCGTCACCCAGGCAAGACCGCTATCCATGTACAACGCCCACACCGGCATAGCCATGTCCGCCCTGCAGCACCAGCAGCCTACTGCCCCCAACACCCCCGGAGGAACGGCCCCCAAAACCTTCTCTGGTTCTTACTCCCCCATGGAGCTCATGAAGAGAGCCCCCAACATGCCCCCCCATGTCACCTGGGGTGGTTCAGAGCCCCCTGCACAGCCCCCAGCTGCTGAGGAAGGGGGTGTCTGATGCAGGGGAGAGCGGTGTGGTCGTCGGAGCATCGTCCACCTCCCACCAGATACAGACCCTTAACAACAACAGGACGGCAGGACGGAGAACGGGGCCACCTGTCATTGTTTCTACCATGACTGCCTCGTCTGATACAAGTAACCACGCTCCTCCTCGCTATCCCTCCTCTCCAACTCCTCTCCTCTCCTCCCCAACTCCTCCCCTCCCAGCTCCTCTCCAACTCCTCTCCTCTCCTCCCCAACTCCTCCCCTCCCAACTCCTCTCCTCCCCAACTCCTCTCCTCTCCTCCCCTCCCAGCTCCTCTCCTCTCCTCCCCAACTCCTCTCCTCCCCTCCCAGCTCCTCTCCTCCCCAACTCCTCTCCTCTCCTCCCCAACTCCTCCCCTCCCAGCTCCTCTCCTCCCCAACTCCTCTCCTCTCCTCCCCAACTCCTCCCCTCCCAGCTCCTCTCCTCCCCAACTCCTCTCCTCCCCTCCCAGCTCCTCTCCTCTCCTCCCCTCCCAGCTCCTCTCCTCTCCTCCCCTCCCAGCTCCTCTCCTCTCCTCTCCTCCTCTCCTCTCTCTCCTCTCCTCTCCTCTCCTCTCCTCCCTCCTAGCTCCTCTCCTCTCCTCCCAGCTCCTCTCCTCTCCTCTCTCCTCCCAGCTCCTCTCCTCTCCTTTCCTCCCAGCTCCTCTCCTCTCCTCCCCTCCCAGCTCCTCTCCTCTCCTCTCCCAGCTCCTCTCCTCTCATCCCAGCTCCTCTCCTCTCCTTTCCTCCCAGCTCCTCTCCTCTCCTCCCAGCTCCTCTCCTCTCCTTTCCTCCCCTCCCTGACATGATAATCAGCTTTACCTAACAGGTCTGTTTTTAAATGGTGACACTATTTATACAACCAGCAGCAACGGCTGTAGATCCATGTCCTTATAGAGCTCCTGTCTGTGATCCCTGTTCAGATACAACCAGCAGCAACGGTTGTAGATCCATGTCCTTATAGAGCTCCTGTCTGTCTGTGATCCCTGTTCAGATACAACCAGCAGCAACGGCTGTAGATCCATGTCCTTATAGAGCTCCTGTCTGTCTGTGATCCCTGTTCAGATACAACCAGCAGCAACGGCTGTAGATCCATGTCCTTATAGAGCTCCTGTCTGTCTGTGATCCCTGTTCAGATACAACCAGCAGCAACGGCTGTAGATCCATGTCCTTATAGTTCAGATACTCCATGTCCTGAGATCCCTGTTCAGATACAACCAGCAGCCCTACAGTGAGGGAAAAATTTATTTGATCCCCTGCTGATTTTGTACGTTTGCCCACTGACAAAGAAATGATCCGTCTATAATTTTAATGGATGTTTTATTTGAACAGTGAGAGACAGAATAACAACAACAAAAATCCAGAAAAACGCAAAAATGTTAAACATTGATTTGCATTTTAATGAGGGAAATAAGTATTTGACCACTTCTCAATCAGAAAGATTTCTGGCTCCCAGGTGTCTTTTATACAGGTAACGAGCTGAGATTAGGAGCACACTCTTAAAGGGAGTGCTCCTAATCTCAGTTTGTTACCTGTATAAAAGACACCTGTCCACAGAAGCAATCAATCAATCCGATTCCAAACTCTCCACCATGACCAAGACCAAAGAGCTCTCCAAGGATGTCAGGGACATGATTGTAGACCTACACAAGGCTGGAAAGGGCTGCAAGACCATCGCCAAGCAGCTGCCTGAGAAGTTGACAACAGTTGGTGCGATTATTCGCAAATGGAAGAAACACAAAATAACTGTTAATCTCCCTCGGCCTGGGGCTCCATGCAAGATCTCACCTCGTGGAGTTGTAACCACGGACATGAGAACGGTGAAGAATCAGCCCAGAACTACACGGGAGGATCTTGTCAATGATCTCAAGGCAGCTGGGACCATAGTCACCAAGAAAACAATTGGTAACACACTACGCCGTGAAGGACTGAAATCACGCAGCGCCCGCAAGGTCTCCCTGCTCAAGAAAGCACATAAACATGCCCGTCTGAGGTTTGCCAATGAACATCTGAATGATTCAGAGGACAACTGGGTGAAAGTGTTGTGGTCAGATGAGACCAAAATGGAGCTCTTTGGCATCAACTTAACTCGCCATGTTTGGAGGAGGAGGAATGCTGCCTATGACCCCAAGAACACCATCCCCACCGTCAAACATGGAGGTGGAAACATTATGCTTTGGGGGTGTTTTTCTGCTAAGGGGACAGGACAACTTCACCGGGCGATGGACGGGGCCATGTACCATCAAATCTTGGGCAGTCTCCAGACCTTAACCCCATAGAAAATCTGTGGAGGGAGCTGAAGGTTCGAGTTGCCAAACGTCAGCCTCAAAACCTCAATGACTTGGAGAAGATCTGCAAAGAGGAGTGGGACAAAATCCCTCCTGAGATGTGTGCAAACCTGGTGGCCAACTACAAGAAACGTCTGACCTCCGATTGCCAACCAGGGTTTTGCCACCAAGTACTAAGTCATGGTTTGCAGAGGGGGTTAAGTACATATTTCTTTTTCCTCAATAAAATGCAAATCAATTTATAACATTTTTGACATGCGTTTTTCTGGACTTTTTCGTATTCAGTCTCTCACTGTTCAAATAAACCTACCATTAAAATTATAGACTGATCATTTCTTTGTCAGTGGACAAACGTACAAAATCAGCAGGGGATCAAATACTTTTTTCCCTCACCGAAACCCTAATTTACACCCT
>NW_024606803.1:0-12233 GCF_018296145.1 Oncorhynchus tshawytscha | reverse complement strand
ACCCACAAGATCAACAACAAAGTCAACCTTTCAAAACATACAAAAATCATTACACACGAGACAAAGCATTTGCCAAAACATTATCAGAACCCATTTTGTGGCGGATCTCCAAATTATAATTTTTGTACAATCAGCGCATAAGGCGCTGGTTCTGGTTGTACATCCGGTGGAGAAAACACTAAGGGGTTATGGTCAGTATATACAATCACTGGTAGGGCACTGGAACCAATATATACTTCAAAGTATTGCAGAGCCAACAACAAAGCAAGAGCTTCTTGTTCTATTGTCGCATAGTTTGTTTGACATTTATTACATTTACGTGAAAAATAACAAACAGGATGATCCACTCCACTCTTGTCCTGCTGCAGTAGAACAGCACCAGCACCTCTGGCACTAGCATCTACCTCAAGTTTGAATGGTTGTTCAAAATCCAGAGCAGCAAGGTACAGGAGTATTACATAAGAGGGCTTTCGCAGATTCAAAAGCTATCTTACAATCAATGAACCACACAAATGACCTAGTCGGACTGAGCGAATCGATCAATGGAGCTACTACTGCAGAGAAGTTCTTACAGAAACTACGGTAGTAGCCAACCATCCCTAAAAAGCGGCATAGCTCTCGTCTGGTGGTAGGTGCGGGAAAAGCAGTTATAGCCAAGACCTTGGCATCAACAGGGCGCACCTGTCCATGGCCAACCTCTTTACCGAGATAGGTAACAGTAGCCTTCCCAAACTCGCACTTTGCCAAGTTCAGGGTTAGAGAAGCAGTTGCCAACTGTTCACATACTACCCTTAGAGAGTCAACATGATCTGACCACTCCGATGAATAAATTACTAGGTCATCAAGGTATGCATTACAATTGGGAATGCCAGCTAATACAGAGTTTATCAGTCGTTGGAAAGTGGCTGGTGCATTTCGCATCCCAAAAGCCATGACTGAGTACTGTAGGAGGTTGTCTGGGGTCACAAAGGCAGAAATCTCAGAAGCACGTGAAGTTAACGGAACCTGCCAGTAACCTTTTAAGAGGTCCAACTTAGTTACATACTTAGCAGCACCAATAGTGTCGATACAGTCGTCCAGTCTGGGTAACGGGTATGAATCCGGCATTGTAACAGAATTTACCTTTCAATAATCCATACATAACCTGGAAGTACCATCAGGTTTAGGAACCAGAATGCAAGGAGAACTCCATGGGCTTGAACTTGGCTTAGCCAGGTCATTCTCCAACAAATATCTCACCTCATCCCTCATTATCTTCCTCTTGGAAGTGTTGATACGATATGGGTGTTGCTTGATAGGTGTAGCATTTCCAATGTTAATGTCATGTTCCAACACGTTTGTGCGAGTAGGAACATCATTAAAGAGACATGGAAAACTGTGTAGTAGCCTCACAATATCATCGGCCTGTCCATCCATTAAATGAACCAGACCTGACTGGATAGACAGCAGCATTTCTGAGTTGGGCAATCTAACACACTGCTGTTGAGTATTGTGCAACTCCAATTCATCAATATCATCAATATGACAGTCCACTATCATAGCAGTAGTAGCAGAGGAGACAGCAGTACCTTCCTCTGTTTTTGAACTATCTAACTATGTGATGGGTCGGGTGTGGTAAGCTTTCAACATGTTAATGTGACACACACGAGATTGGCGTTGTCTATCAGGAGTTTGAAGCACATAGTCAGTTTCACTTATTTTCTTTCAATTAAATAAGGACCAGAGAAACAAGCTGACAGTGAAGATCCTGGAACAGGCAATAACGCCAGTACTTGGCTGTAGTGGACGAGAAACAGCCTCTTTATCATAGTGTCTTTTCATGCTCCTCTGTGAGGAAGACAGAGCTTCCTTTGCGAGAGCACAAGCTTGGTGTAGGCGCTCACGAAAGCGACTAATGTAGTCCAACACATTCTCATCTCCTGTACACAACTCTTGGGACAAGAACTGTTCTTTAAGGACTTTCATTGGTCCTCTCACTGTGTGACCAAGCACTAGTTCAGCCGCGCTGAAACCTAGGGACTCCTGCACAGTTTCACGAGCAGCAAACAAAACTAGAGGAACTCCCTCATCCCAATCTTTCTCAGATTCCAAACAATATTTACACAGCATAGACTTCAGTGTCTGATGCCATCTTTCAAGTGCACCCTGAGACTCTGGGTGATAGGCGCTGGACACACAGTGCGCAATTGACAAGGATTTTAACACCTGCTTGAAGAGCTTGGATAGGAAATTGGTACCTTGATCGCTTTGTACCACCTTAGGTAACCCGAATGTCGTGAAGAATTTAATTAAGGCTTTACTCACTACCGGGGCTGTAATCCTACGCAGAGGAATGGCCTCGGGGTATCTTGTAGCCATACACATAATCGTTAACAGAAACTCGTTACCCGATTTTGTCTTCGGTAACGGTCCAATGCAATCAACCACCACATGTTCGAATGGTTCACCTATGACAGGTATGGGACAAAGAGGAGCGGGAGGAATAACCTGATTTGGTTTTCCTGTTATCTGACATGTGTGGCATGTCCTACAGAACTGAGCCACATCTTGTTTTAAACCTGGCCAAAAGAAATGTCGAAGGATCCGATCATAAGTCTTTGTGATTCCTAAATGACCAGACCACTGGTGATCATGAGCAAGGGATAACACATTTTGTCGAAAGGCTGTAGGAATCACTATTTGGTAAACAGCATTCCAATCTCCACCCGCGTCAACATGGGATTTCCATTTACGCATGAGGAGATTACCATCAATGAAGTAAGCCACGTTCTTCTTCTTCACATCTTCCAATGAGACAGCACTAGAAAAACATTTAGCAAGATTGCTAACCAAAAGGTTGACAACAATCAGCTGCTCACGAGTGACTGGTAACTGTATTGCATCAGCAATAAGTTCAACATTCTTTGATTCTTTCCTGGGTTGTTTGTCAGAGGTGATCAGCTTCCCAGAGGTATCACACAACCCATCCTCTGGAACAACCTCTTTGAACAGAACAGTGTTCGACAAATCTCTCTCGTCACCCTCTTGTCGTGCCTGAGCACGAGTGACAGCACAAGCGGGGAACACATGTGGATAACTCGGTGCCAGCTCATTGGAGAGAGACTGGTCACTTTTATCCAATACTTCCAATACGGGTACTACCTTTCCTCCGGCAATATCGTTACCCATTATAAAGGTCACACCTTTCACTGGCAACATAGGACGTACCCCCACTCTGAATATTCCACTGATTAACTCAGTGTACTTTCACAAAGTACAATGGCACAAAACCCATTTCAATACCCTGCACTAACACACTGGAACCACAGTATGTATCGTCAGATAAGGGCAACACATCAGACAATATAAACAACACACCAGTATCTCTAAGGATTTTAACCGGACGCTGAGACGCTTCGTCATTCGTTAGGGACACAAACACCTCGAAAATGAACGGTTCATAACTGCGGTCGGGGACTGGGTCTTTCAAACTGCAGTTACCCTGAGGCACCTGTTTCGTTGCAGACCTCACAACCGTATTTAATTAGACCAACACCTGTTGGCGGCTTGGCACGAAGAGGTATCCCTTGTTTGCATTTAAGCTGGAAGCAATCATTAATCATATGTTCCACTTTATGACAATAGAAACAGGGACGCTCATTCTTCTGGCGTGCTTGATATACTACTGCTGGCCGAATAGGGCTAAAAGTAGACAACTCAGTGGCTCTACTCTCAGTATGAGCCGAAAACACACTTGTGCGTCAACACAAACTCGTCTGCCAACACAGACGCTTCTGACAGGGGGGATACTTTCTGTTCGTTTAGGTAAACTACAATGCGTTCGGGTAGACAATTTTTATCTCTTCCAACAAGATTAACTCCCGGAGAGAGTTGAAATCAGTTACCTTACTAGCAGCATGCCATTTATCAAACAGATTTCCCTTGTCTCTAGAAAATTCCACATAAGTCTTACTAAATCTCTGTCGGTATGCCTCAGGCACAAGCTCATAGGCGCGAAGAACAAAGAACAAAGGTACTAAGGCAATCTGCCTACTAATGTCAAACGTGTTTGAGGACACAGCTGGTGAGGACGACTCACTGACAGTGACAGCAGGACCGGAGGCTAGCCTCGCTGTCTTTGCCTCCAGTTCCATCTGGCGCATTTTAAACGTCATCTGCCGCTGTTCTTTATCTGCCTCAATTTTACACATCTCCAAATCTAACTGCCGCTGTTCTCGTTCTTTTTCTGCCTCAATTTTACACATCTCCAACTGGAGAGTCTCTCGCCTAATTTGGGCTCTCTCTTCCGCCTCCATTTGGAACTATGTTGAACGGACATCCCTCCTGGCATCACCGGTTGAGTGGATCGAAACGGGGCAATGTGGCTGGAGCTTTAGCCTCACCCTCATTCTCAGACACCAATGGGCTTACAGGAGCAGCAACATCCCCTACAGGGGTAGTAGGCTCAGGCAGCGGTAACACAAGCACCTGCTCTTCCAACAATACATTTAACACTAGCTGTTTAACCTCCGCCTTAACTAAACTCTGCAGAATCGATATTGAATAATGGTCAGCCAAGGTCATTAAATCAACTCTGCAACATTTATCAAAAACCTCCCACGAAGGGTTATCCAAAAAGGACTTCAACTCAAAAGTAGCCATCTTAAACTACTTCACAAGAGCCAATGAAAATAGCAAACACTAATGCTACCTCAGCTATAACGCTCAACACTGAACTATACCACTACAAAAATCTACATGAGCGGCATGGGTGTCAGTAAAGACATTTCCCGGACGAGCCCCCACTTATGTTACAAATCCCTTTTGGCCCGACAGTCTAGGGGGATGGTAATGAGACCCGTAGCATAACTCATGCAATTTATAATAGTGAAAAAGTAAAAAAGTGAGAGCAAAATAACCACAGACAACTAAATTACTGTCAAACACATGGTTTATTGGAAAACACACAGTAATGGGGGGAGCAGGAAAAGGGGCTGAGCTGGACCCAAGGAAAGAAACAATAAGCATCCAAAAACACTCCTACACGAGACTAGCCTATTTCAACAACAGCTAACTAACTAACCAAAAATAGTGGGTGGTCCGCCCAGTTCTAACTAGTGTATTTAACAAAGTTTACCTACGGGTAGTGTATGCCCATGGGCGACTTGTCTTCATTCCCCCTTTTCCCACCAGCAAACAAACACCATAACCAAAAACAATACCTCACAGGTTAGGACAAGGTGATATGGAGGTGCTCAAACAAAAGAGGTCAATACATAGAGAGTGAAACAGGGAGCCCTACAGACATGGCATTTACAGAGAGATTGAGCTCTAGGGCAAACAACTGACAGGGTTTTTAAACCAAGGGAAAGGAACTGTGATTGGGTAGGAAACAGGAGGAGGTGTGTCTTCTGATTGATGATTGATTGGTGACTGATTGGGGAGTGATGATTTTCACCTGTGAGGGGAGAAGGAGAGAAAAGAACACAGGATACACACACACACACACAGGATACCTGTATCCGTAACACTTAGCTTTCTTGGGTGTAAAGTACTTAAGTAAAACATACAACATGAGAATTCAAGAGAATGGTCATGGACAGGCAAAAGGGTCAAAACCAGTTCAAAAGGTACCAAAGGGCCAGCAGCATACCACCCTGCATACCACTGCTGGCTTGCTTCTGAAGCTAAGCAGGGTTGGTCCTGGTCAGCTCCTGGATGGGAGACCAGATGCTGCTGGAAGTGGTGTTGGAGGGCCAGTAGGAGGCACTCTTTCCTCTGGTCTAAAAATATCCCAATTCCCCAGGGCAGTGATTGGGTACACTGCCCTGTGTAGGGTGCTGTCTTTCAGATGGGATGTTAAACGGGTGTCCTGACTCTCTGAGGTCATTAAAGATCCCATGGCACTTATCGTAAGAGTAGGGGTGTTAACCCTGGTGTCCTGGCTAAATTCCCAATCTGGCTGTCAAACCATCATGGTCACCTAATAATCCCCAGTTTACAATTGGCTCATTAATCCCCCTCCTCTCCCCTGTAACTATTCCCCAGGTCGTTGCTGCAAATGAGAATGTGTTCTCAGTCAACTTACCTGGTAAAATAACAGATAAAATAAAAATAAAGAATCAAGGTCAGGCCAGGCAGGATGATCAGGCAGGTGGGAAAGAAGTCCAGAGTCAGGCAGGGGACAAAACTGGGATGACTATCAAAAAGAGAACAGTAAAATGAATACAGGAAAAACACGCTGGTTGACTTGACAAACTGGCACAGAGAGACAGGAAACACAGGGATAAATAAACAAGCTACACCTGGAGGGGTGGAGACAATAACGAGGACATGTGAAACTGATCAGGGTGTGATAGGCTTATTGTTTTCCACATCAGCTGAAGGCCGAGTGGCTGAAACAATAGACCTGTCAGGATCATGTTGGCCATTTTTTCTTTCAAAAGAAAGAGCTTATAAAAAAACATCACAAATTTCAGTTCGGTCACTGATGATCCCATATTCCGATGTAATTTGCTTCGGCAGGGAAGTCGAGGAGTTTCCTCGTTTAAGTGAGTTAACAGTTTTCCAGAATTTAGAGGGATCACCAGCAGTCTCTGTCATAACATCTAGAAAATACCTAGATTTAGCCTTTTTTTATTCCTCTGGTCCATTTATTTCTCAATTGCCTAAAAAGCAGCCTATCAGCTGTTTCACCAGTTTTCCTCGCAAAGGCCCATGCTTGATTCTTTTGCAGGAAAAGGATTTTCAAATCAGAGGAGAACCAAGGATTAGTTTGATTTTTTTTACCCTAAGTCACTTTATCAGCGTGTTTATCAGCCATGGAGGTAAAAATTGATTAAAAGAAAGAGAATGCTAAAACTGGGTCCATTAATGTAACGCTCATCAGAAGAAGTGGAACAAGGTGCAGAGTGATAAGTGTTCATACTTTATTCCAACTGAACATCCCGTACTGAAGGCTACACAGAGCGAACAAAAAAAAAACAACATCCCACAACCTAAGATGGCAAAACAGGCTGCCTAAGTATGATTCCCAATCAGAGACAACGATAGACAGCTGTCCCTGATTGAGAACCATACCCAGCCAAAACATAGAAACACAAAACCTAGAAATAAAGAACATAGAATGCCCACCCAAATCACACCCTGACCAAACCAAAATAGAGACATAGTGACAATTATGCAGTTTATGGATAAAAGCTCTGAGTAATAAAGGTCACAGATAAAGAAATGTATCTTTAGAATTATACAGGGGTCAGGGTTTTTTAGCCTAGTATCTCTGATACACGCAATAGGGCAGTGGTCACTGATGTCATTTGCAAATAGCTATATATTTGTGAGGTGTATTTGTTAAGATAAGGTCCATTAATGTAGATGTGTTGGGTCTTTTGTATTATGATGAGTAAGTATAGTTATTAGTTGAGTAAGATTTAGTTCATTACAAATGTCTTTTAATTTAAACGATGCTGTCATCAGCCTGTCTGTCACGCCCTGGTCAAAGTATTTTGTGTTTATCTTTATGTATTTGGTCAGGCCAGGGTGTGGCATGGGTTTTTTGTATTGTGGTGTGTTTGTCTTGGGGTTTTGGTGGTGGTATTGGGATTGTAGCTTAGTGGGTTGTCTAGCAAGGTCTATGGCTGTCTGGAGTGGTTCTCAATCAGAGGCAGGTGCTTATCGTTGTCTCTGATTGGGAACCATATTTAGGCAGCCATATTCTTTGAGTTTGTCGTGGGTGATTGTCCTTAGTGTCCTATGTGTACTCTCTGTTAGTTTGCACCAGATAGGCTGTTTCGGTTTCGTTTATTGTTTTTTTTGTAAGTTCGTGTTTCTTTGTTGTATTAAACATGGATCGCAATCGACACGCTGCAGTTTGGTCCGACTCTCCTTCATCACCACTAGAAAACCGTTACAGAATCACCCACCAACCAAGGACCAAGCGGCGTGGTAAACAGAGGCAGCAGGAGCAACAGCAGCAGCAGCAGGAGCAAAGGCAGCAGCAGGAGCAAAGGCAGCAGCAGGAGCAAAGGCAGCAGCAGGAGAAGCAACAGAGGCAGCAGCAGCATTGGGAGAGGCTGCACTCTTTGGATAAATGGACTTGGGAGGAGATCCTTGACGGACAAGGACCCTGGGCAGAGCCATGGATGGAATTGGAGCTGTCGGCGAAGCAGAGTGCTGAGTCTGAGAGTGTGGAGGATGTATTGGTCAGAGTAGAAAGAAAGGTGTGGGCTTGGCATAGCATGCACGGCATACCAGTGCCAGCACCACGCATCAGGCCTACAGTGCGTCCCACCTGTTCAGCGCAGCCAGAGCCTTTCTCCTCTCCTGCGCGGCCGGAGTCTCCCGCCTGTTCAGCGCAGCCAGTCTGCAAGGAACTGCCAGTCTGCAAGGAGCTGCCGGTCTGCAAGGAGCTGCCGGTCTGCACGGAGCTGCCGGTCTGCACGGAGCTGCCGGTCTGCACGGAGCTGCCGGTCTGCACGGAGCTGCCGGTCTGCACGGAGCTGCCGGTCTGCACGGAGCTGCCAGTCTGCACAGAGCTGCCAGTCTGTAAGGAGCTGCCAGTCTGCACGGAGCCGCCAGAGCTGCCAGTCTGTAAGAAGCCGCCAGAGCTGTCAGCCTACATGGAGCAGCCAGAGATGTCAGTCTGCATGGAGCAGTCAGTCTGCATGGAGCAGTCAGTCTGCATGGAGCAGCCAGTCTGCATGGAGCAGCCAGTCTGCATGGAGCTGTCAGTCTGCAAGGAGCTGTCAGTCTGCAAGGAGCTGTCAGTCTGCAAGGAGCTGTCAGTCTGCAAGGAGCTGTCAGTCTGCAAGGAGCTGCCAGTCTGCACGGAGCTGCCAGTCTGCACGGAGCTGCCAGTCTGCACGGAGCTGCCAGTCTGCACGGAGCTGCCAGTCTGCACGGAGCTGCCAGTCTGTAAGGAGCTGCCAGTCTGCACGGAGCCGCCAGAGCTGTCAGCCTACATGGAGCAGCCAGAGCTGTCAGTCTGCATGAAGCAGCCAGAGAGTGTCAGTCTGCATAGAGCTGTCAGTCTGCACGGAGCTGTCAGTCTGCACGGAGCTGCCAGGCTGCAAGGAGCAGCCAGTCAGCACGGAGCCGCCAGAGCTGTCAGTCTGTAAGAAGCCGCCAGAGCTGTCAGCCTATATGGAGCAGCTAGTGCCGCCAGTCTGCCCAGCGCCGCCAGTGCCCCCCGTCTGCCCAGCGCCGCCAGTCTGCCCAGCGCCGCCAGTCTGCCCAGCGCCGCCAGGCTGCCCAGCGCCGCCAGATCTGCCAGTCAGCCAGACTCTTCCAGATCTGCCAGTCAACCAGACTCTTCCAGATCTGCCAGTCAACCAGACTCTTCCAGATCTGCCAGTCAACCAGACTCTTCCAGATCTGCCAGTCAGCCAGACTCTTCCAGATCTGCCAGTCAGCCAGACTCTTCCAGATCTGCCAGTCAGCCAGACTCTTCCAGATCTGCCAGTCAGCCAGACTCTTCCAGATCTGCCAGTCAACCAGATCTGCCAGTCAACCAGACTCTTCCAGATCTGCCAGTCAACCAGACTCTTCCAGATCTGCCAGTCAACCAGACTCTTCCAGATCTGCCAGTCAACCAGACTCTTCCAGATCTGCCAGTCAACCAGACTCTTCCAGATCTGCCAGTCAACCAGACTCTTCCAGATCTGCCAGTCAACCAGACTCTTCCAGATCTGCCAGTCAACCAGACTCTTCCAGATCTGCCAGTCAACCAGACTCTTCCAGATCTGCCAGTCAACCAGACTCTTCCAGATCTGCCAGTCAACCAGACTCTTCCAGATCTGCCAGTCAACCAGACTCTTCCAGATCTGCCAGTCAACCAGACTCTTCCAGATCTGCCAGTCAATCAGACTCTTCCAGATCCGCCAGTCGACCAGGATCCGCCAGTCGGCCAGGATCCGCCAGAACTGCCAGTCGGCCAGGATCTGCCAGTCAGCCAGGATCCGCCAGTCTGCCAGGATCAGTTAGATCCGCCAGTCTGCCAGGATCCGCCAGTCTGCCAGGATCCGCCAGTCTGCCAGGATCCGCCAGTCTGCCAGGATCCGCCAGTCTGCCAGGATCCGCCAGTCTGCCAGGATCCGCCAGTCTGCCAGGATCCGCCAGTCTGCCAGGATTCGCCAGAACTGCCAGTCGGCCAGGATCTGCCAGTCGGCCAGGATCTGCCAGTCGGCCAGGATCTGCCAGTCGGCCAGGATCAGTTAGATCCGCCATTCAGCCGGGATCCGCCAGTCTGCCGGGATCCGCCAGTCTGCCGGGATCCGCCAGTCTGCCGGGATCCGCCAGTCTGCCGGGATCCGCCAGTCTGCCGGGATCCGCCAGAACTGCCAGTCGGCCAGGATCTGCCAGTCGGCCAGGATCTGCCAGTCGGCCAGGATCTGCCAGTCTGCCAGGATCCGCCAGTCTGCCAGGATCCGCCAGTCTGCCAGGATCCGCCAGTCTGCCAGGATTCGCCAGATCTGCCAGTCGGCCAGGATCTGCCAGTCGGCCAGGATCTGCCAGTCTGCCGGGATCCGCCAGTCTGCCAGGATCAGTTAGATCCGCCATTCAGCCAGGATCCGCCAGTCTGCCAGGACCGCCAGTCAGCCAGGATCCGCCAGTCTGCCAGATCCGCCAGTCTGCCAGGATCCGCCAGTCTGCCAGGATCCGCCAGTCTGCCAGGATCCGCCAGTCTGCCAGGATCCGCCAGAACTGCCAGTCGGCCAGGATCTGCCAGTCGGCCAGGATCTGCCAGTCTGCCAGGATCAGTTAGATCCGCCATTCAGCCAGGATCCGCCAGTCTGCCAGGACCGCCAGTCTGCCAGGACCGCCAGTCTGCCAGGATCCGCCAGTCTGCCAGGATCCGCCAGTCTGCCAGGATCCGCCAGTCTGCCAGGATCCGCCAGTCTGCCAGGATCCGCCAGTCTGCCAGGATCCGCCAGTCTGCCAGGATCCGCCAGTCTGCCAGGATTCGCCAGAACTGCCAGTCGGCCAGGATCTGCCAGTCGGCCAGGATCAGTTAGATCCGCCATTCAGCCAGGATCCGCCAGTCTGCCAGGATCCGCCAGTCTGCCAGGATCCGCCAGTCTGCCAGGATCCGCCAGTCTGCCAGGATCCGCCAGTCTGCCAGGATCCGCCAGAACTGCCAGTCGGCCAGGATCTGCCAGTCGGCCAGGATCTGCCAGTCGGCCAGGATCTGCCAGTCTGCCAGGATCAGTTAGATCCGCCATTCAGCCAGGATCCGCCAGTCTGCCAGGATCCGCCAGTCTGCCAGGATCCGCCAGTCTGCCAGGATCCGCCAGTCTGCCAGGATCCGCCAGTCTGCCAGGATCCGCCAGTCTGCCAGGATCCGCCAGTCGGCCAGGATCCGCCAGTCGGCCAGGATCCGCCAGTCTGCCAGGATCAGTTAGATCTGCCAGAAGTGCCAGTCAGCCAGGATCTGCCGGAACCACCAGCCAGCCAGCCAGGAGCTGGTAGATCTATCTACCTGCCTGAGCTTCCTCTCACTCCCGAGCTTCCTCTCACTCCCGAGCTTCCTCTCACTCCCGAGCTTCCTCTCACTCCCGAGCTTCCTCTCACTCCCGAGCTTCCTCTCACTCCCGAGCTTCCTCACTCCCGAGCTTTCTCTCACTCCCGAGCTTCCCCTCACTCCCGAGCTTCCCTCAGTCCGGAGCTGTCCTTCAGTCCCGATCTGCTCCTCAGTCCAGTGGGGTTCTGGGTGAGGACTACTAGGCCATGGTCGGCGGCGAGGGTGGACTATCCAGGGACGAAGGGAGAGGGGACTAAGACATTAAATGAGTGGGGTCCACGTCCCCGCGCGCCGGGAGCCGCCACCATGGACAGACGCCCACCCGGACCCTCCCTATTGTTTTGAGGTGCGTTCGGGAGTCCGCACCTTAGGGGGGGTTCTGTCACGCCCTGGTCGAAGTATTTTGTGTTTATCTTTATGTATTTGGTCAGGCCAGGGTGTGGCATGGGGTTTTTGTATTGTGGTGTGTTTGTCTTGGGGTTTTGGTGGTGGTATTGGGATTGTAGCTTAGTGGGTTGTCTAGCAAAGTCTACGGCTGTCTGGAGTGGTTCTCAATCAGAGGCAGGTGCTTATCGTTGTCTCTGATTGGGAACCATATTTAGGCAGCCATATTCTTTGAGTTTGTCGTGGGTGATTGTCCTATGTGTACTATGTGTACTCTGTTAGTTTGCACCAGATAGGCTGTTTCGGTTTCGTTTATTGTTTTTGTAAGTTCGTGTTTCTTTGTTGTATTAAA
>NW_024606802.1:0-12219 GCF_018296145.1 Oncorhynchus tshawytscha | reverse complement strand
CATTCCAAAAGCAAAGACAGATCTGTTTTAACTAATTGATCATGTGTCATCGTATTAATGTATATACTAACGTCTCAATCAGAGGTAAAAAAGGCTGGGTAATTCCCCAATTTGATATGGTCAAACGTCAGATTGTGTAACTGTAGTAACACATAATGGAAAGTACTGTAATATACATTAATTAGATATGGCTAAATAATTCAATATCTTATTTTAGGATGATAGTAAATGAAGCAAATAGATTTCTTCAATAATCACATTTCTCACTACTTTCTCACTACTAACCATTTAAATGATCCTAAGCACAATTTAACCAGACGCTATAGACTAAAGCGTCCAGAGGGTCTGTGCAGCAGACTGAACGCTTGACGTCCCTAATTAGCTGATATATTAAACACCTGTCCAAACGTCGACCTGAAGGTAGCCATTCTCTTCGTGTTACAGCCTGCTTTCTGGCCAGTGTTGCTGCTGCCTCAGGTGTTTCCCTGAAGAACTCCTTGAACCTCCTCCACAGATCCAGCTGAGCCTCATGGTGGGCTTTAGCCCCTCCTCCACAGATCCAGCTGAGCCTCATGGTGGGCTTTAGCCTCTCCTCCACAGATCCAGCTGAGCCTCATGGTGAGCTTTAGCCCCTCCTCCACAGATCCAGCTGAGCCTCATGGTGAGCTTTGCCCCTCCTCCACAGATCCAGCTGAGCCTCATGGTGGGGCTTTAACCCCTCCTCCACAGATCCAGCTGAGCCTCATGGTGGGCTTTAACCCCTCCTCCACAGATCCAGCTGAGCCTCATGGTGGGCTTTAGCCTCTCCTCCACAGATCCAGCTGAGCCTCATGGTGAGCTTTAGCCCCTCCTCCACAGATCCAGCTGAGCCTCATGGTGGGCTTTAACCCCTCCCTCCACAGATCCAGCTGAGCCTCATGGTGGGCTTTAACCCCTCCTCCACAGATCCAGCTGAGCCTCATGGTGGCCTTTAACCCTCCGCCACAGATCCAGCTGAGCCTCATGGTGAGCTTTTAGCCCCTCCTCCACAGATCCAGCTGAGCCTCATGGTGGGCTTTAACCCTCCTCCACAGATCCAGCTGAGCCTCATGGTGGGCTTTAACCCTCCTCCACAGATCCAGCTGAGCCTCATGGTGGCCTTTAGCCTCTCCTCCAAACTCAACCACTTTACCCACCGCAGAGTGGAAGCCAGACGGGCAGTGGGGCATGTAGGGCACCTCCAGGAAATGACCCGCCCTGGGGTACGTCACCACCTCAAAGTTCTCTTTTCCCATGATGCCTCAGCAAGGGCGGCGGCCTGCTGGGCAAAGAGACAACTGTTCCAGTTCCTGTCGTCCTCCGAGACGGCGAAGAGGAACCTAGAATCAAATGCGTCGAGCCGGATCAAAGAACCGCGGTTCCCTCAGTATCTGGGTCCTGAATGGTGTCTCGGACGTCCAAGTGGCCAGATGGTAAGAGGGTGATGTTCTCTAGGATAAGCACGAGGGGAGGATGCAGTGGCGTCATCATATAGCCGTTGATCCAGACTGTGGCTGAGATGCCAGAGAGAAAAGAGGCCATGGACAGAGGGTGATGTTCTCTAGGATAAGCACGAGGGGAGGGATGCAGTGGCGTCATCATATAGCCGTTGATCCAGACTGTGGCTGAGATGCCAGAGAGAAAAGAGGCCATGGACAGAGGGTGATGTTCTCTAGGATAAGCACGAGGGAGGGATGCAGTGGCGTCATCATATAGCCGTTGATCCAGACTGTGGCTGAGATGCCAGAGAGAAAAGAGGCCATGGACAGAGGGTGATGTTCTCTAGGATAAAGCACGAGGGGAGGGATGACGAGGCGTCATGATATTAGCGTTGCAGCCGTTGATCCAGACTGTGGCTGAGATGCCAGAGAGAAAAGAGGCCATGGACAGAGGGTGATGTTCTCTAGGATAAGCACGAGGGGAGGGATGACGAGGCGTCATGATATTAGCGTTGCAGCCGTTGATCCAGACTGTGGCTGAGATGCCAGAGAGAAAAGAGGCCATGGACAGAGGGTGATGTTCTCTAGGATAAGCACGAGGGGAGGGATGCAGTGGCGTCATCATATAGCCGTTGATCCAGACTGTGGCTGAGATGCCAGAGAGAAAAGAGGCCATGGACAGAGGGTGATGTTCTCTAGATAAGCACGAGGAGGGATGCAGTGGCGTCATCATATAGCCGTTGATCCAGACTGTGGCTGAGATGCCAAAGAGAAAAGAGGCCATGGACAGAGGGTGATGTTCTCTAGGATAAGCACGAGGGGAGGGATGCAGTGGCGTCATCATATAGCCGTTGATCCAGACTGTGGCTGAGATGCCAGAGAGAAAAAGAGGCCATGGACAGAGGGTGATGTTCTCTAGGATAAGCACGAGGGGAGGGATGACGAGGCGTCATGATATTAGCGTTGCAGCCGTTGATCCAGACTGTGGCTGAGATGCCAGAGAGAAAAGAGGCCATGGACAGAGGGTGATGTTCTCTAGGATAAGCACGAGGGGAGGATGCAGTGGCGTCATCATATTAGCGTTGCAGCCGTTGATCCAGACTGTGGCTGAGATGCCAGAGAGAAAAGAGGCCATGGACAGAGGGTGATGTTCTCTAGGATAAGCACGAGGGGAGGGATGCAGTGGCGTCATCATATAGCCGTTGATCCAGACTGTGGCTGAGATGCCAGAGAGAAAAGAGGCCATGGACAGAGGGTGATGTTCTCTAGGATAAGCACGAGGGGAGGGATGCAGTGGCGTCATCATATAGCCGTTGATCCAGACTGTGGCTGAGATGCCAGAGAGAAAAAGAGGCCATGGACAGAGGGTGATGTTCTCTAGGATAAAGCACGAGGGGAGGGATGACGAGGCGTCATGATATTAGCGTTGCAGCCGTTGATCCAGACTGTGGCTGAGATGCCAGAGAGAAAAGAGGCCATGGACAGAGGGTGATGTTCTCTAGGATAAGCACGAGGGAGGGATGCAGTGGCGTCATCATATAGCCGTTGATCCAGACTGTGGCTGAGATGCCAGAGAGAAAAGAGGCCATGGACAGAGGGTGATGTTCTCTAGGATAAGCACGAGGGAGGGATGCAGTGGCGTCATCATATAGCCGTTGATCCAGACTGTGGCTGAGATGCCAGAGAGAAAAGAGGCCATGGACAGAGGGTGATGTTCTCTAGGATAAAGCACGAGGGGAGGGATGACGAGGCGTCATGATATTAGCGTTGCAGCCGTTGATCCAGACTGTGGCTGAGATGCCAGAGAGAAAAGAGGCCATGGACAGAGGGTGATGTTCTCTAGGATAAGCACGAGGGGAGGGATGCAGTGGCGTCATCATATTAGCGTTGCAGCCGTTGATCCAGACTGTGGCTGAGATGCCAGAGAGAAAAGAGGCCATGGACAGAGCCAGGTCGCCACTCTTCGAGATGGACAGGATTCCTATTCCTGGACCCTGGACCTAGAGGAAAATAAAATGGTTTGCCAAGAGATTTAAAATCATTACAGACAATCAAGGTAAACTGGTTTTGACAAATCAATAAATAGATTAAATTTTAAATAGTTCATATTAAATAGTTAAATATCAAACATAAAGAGCATTGTTCTGGGTTGTGCCACTGTTATGAATTGTGCTGTTCTGTTGATGTACAGAGTAGGGCTGATCCCATTTAGTCGACTGGTCGATAGGCTGTTGGTCGACCGAGATTTCTTTAGTCGAGCAGTAGCAAAAAAGAAAATACAAAAATGGATATATTTTAAATCATGTTGTCCAAGCCACCCTTCTGGTTCACGCCTGTCTGAGTGGACTGATCCACTGTGGGGGCCATTAGGATGGCACAGCCCATCAGTCTATATGCTACTGAAACATGTGCTACTGATATTGTATATGGTTTTATTATGTAAGAACAATGGTGGCAACACAAATAAAAAAGTATATTATTTTATAACAAATTGATAAGGAAATGTGTTGTAATAAATGATTAGAATGTTACAGTCCTGAAACCATAGGTCTGATACCATGTGATTGTATGAATCCATAGGTCTGATACCATGTGATTGTATGAATCCATAGGTCTGATACCATGTGATTATATGAATGAATCCATAGGTCTGATACCATGTGATTATATGAATCCATAGGTCTGATACCATGTGATCGTATGAAACCATAGGTATGATACCATGTGATTATATGAATCCATAGGTCTGATACCATGTGATCGTATGAAACCATAGGTATGATACCATGTGATTATATGAATCCATAGGTCTGATACCATGTGATTATATGAAACCATAGGTCTGATACCATGTGACTGTATGAAACCATAGGTCTGATACCATGTGATTGTATGAACTTAATTTGAATCATTAGATTATTATAACACATGTGTGTAAGTGTTTAGACTCATTCGATGATTATATTATAATACTGTGTGTGGTTTTAGTCAAAATCAATGTTTTGGGAACAATGTGTCTAGTGTTTTGAGAACAGACTGTCTGAGCCAGATCCCGGGAGACCTTGGCTGGGACACTGAGAACTTCCCAGTCCCAGGTCTCTCCCTATCTTAGGGGAGGGTAGGAAGACACTATTCTCACATACTCCCCTAGGCTCTATTGGTGGGCGGATTTGATGGTTGGTGGGAAGTATGTGTGTCGCTATAAATTGAAGGTCCTGTAATGTACACGTCAGAACGTTCCCGTGAATAAACATTTAACTTTGGTAGACTGGGCCTCTGTCTGTTTCCTTTTCTATCAGTATCTTACAAATCCTGATTTAACAGACTAAGGGTATCCTAATTGAATTGATAAATGAACAGGAGTATAGAATTCTCCTGACACACATGCGCTTTCTCCCCACGATGGATAGTGGTCGCTGTCCACGGTTCTGAAACACATAAGTGCTCTGTTGAATTGACGACTTTTCCTAGACCATGTTGCTGTGTGCATAATAGCAACGTTTACCCAGGATATTGGTGTTGAGAACCACGCAGCGGAGGCAGCAGAGTTAGGAGACGAGAAAACAGCCCTTGCCTTATTGTATAAGAAAAGTGAGGAGAGGAAAACAACTTAATTAGGTCTATTAATCAATAGTCTAATTGTTAAATGTGCCCGGCTTTAGAAATCGTCAATACATCTACAGACATAAGGCAGATCCTGCTTCCGTTGCCTGACGGACAGTTTGGTTGATAGCCTACGGAGTCGGTGAGCACCAAGCTTCACGCAACAATTTCAGCTGTTTTAAAAATGTTTACTATGTTTTAATAAATGTGTTACACTCTTTTTTTTGTTAGACCAGCCTCTCTTGATATTATTTATAATTTATTTAGTGTTGTTTACACTGATCCAAATGGTAAAAAATTATTGTTATTGTTATTATTAAATCATCATTATAATAATAAGTAATGTCATTATCATTAGTAGGGTTAGTATAGAACCACCATGTCATTATCATTAGTAGGGTTAGTATAGAACCACCATGTCATTATCATTAGTAGGGTTAGTATAGAACCACCATGTCATTATCATTAGTAGGGTTAGTATAGAACCACCATGTCATTATCATTAGTAGGGTTAGTATAGCAGCCTTGTATAACCACCATATCATTATCATTAGTAGGCAGGGTATATTCAGCCTTGTATAACCACCAGCGAGCTGTAGGCCTAAGAACTCATCCTGTTTAGTCTTAATACCGTAACTTACTTAGGCCTATATTTCAATAATTATATAGGCTACTCTATTAATAAATCATTTATTCATTAATGTAATCAAACAGCATACGAATCATTCATGATGTGAAATGCAATCAAGCATTTTAAGTTAATTTAAAATAACAAACGCGACCATTGAATAATTCGCTTGAACAAAAACAATAGGCACACATAACAAGCAGTGCTCCTTAATTATTTCTGCATGATCTCCAGTATATTCCACAACTAGTCAAATTCATTCCCTTTAACCTCCTGGGCAACCAGAAAACACTCCCCCAGTTTTCCAGTTTATTTGTCACGTCCTCTGCATCCATCTCTGCATCCATGTTACGGTGTTCAGAGTTTGCTATAACCAAATGTATTGATGTGATTATGATATGCTATGCTATGCTATAGGTCAGGCCCTATTGGTCACGTGCATGCGAAGCAAACGTGTCACGTAAAGAGATCGGCGGCTGAGGCAATAAGGAATGTTTTTCCCGAAAAAAATGTGGGATTTTGGTAACGTAACTTTTCAGTCAGAAATGGCTGTCATTATGTTACAGCTTCAGCAACATGGACACCGCTATACACACTGATGTTCTGTGGTGGTCGCTGTAGCAGGGAGGAGAGAGAGACAGCGCTATACACACTGATGTTCTGTGGTGGCCGCTGTAGCAGGGAGGAGAGAGAGACAGCACTATACACACTGATGTTCTGTGGTGGTCGCTGCAGCAGGGAGGAGAGAGAGACAGCGCTATACACACTGATGTTCTGTGGTGGTTGCTGCAGCAGGGAGGAGAGAGAGACAGCACTATACACACTGATGTTCTGTGGTGGTCGCTGTAGCAGGGAGGAGAGAGAGACAGCACTATACACACTGATGTTCTGTGGTGGTCGCTGTAGCAGGGAGGAGAGAGAGACAGCGCTATACACACTGATGTTCTGTGGTGGTCGCTGCAGCAGGGAGGAGAGAGAGACAGCACTATACACACTGATGTTCTGTGGTGGTCACTGTAGCAGGGAGGAGAGAGAGACAGCACTACACACTGATGTTCTGTGGTGGTCGCTGCAGCAGGGAGGAGAGAGAGACAGCGCTATACACACTGATGTTCTGTGGTGGTCACTGTAGCAGGGAGGAGAGAGAGACAGCACTACACACTGATGTTCTGTGGTGGTCGCTGCAGCAGGGAGGAGAGAGAGACAGCACTATACACACTGATGTTCTGTGGTGGTCACTGTAGCAGGGAGGAGAGAGAGACAGCACTACACACTGATGTTCTGTGGTGGTCGCTGTAGCAGGGAGGAGAGAGAGACAGCGCTATACACACTGATGTTCTGTGGTGGTCGCTGTAGCAGGGAGGAGAGAGAGACAGCACTATACACACTGATGTTTTGTGGTGGTCGCTGTAGCAGGGAGGAGAGAGAGACAGCACTATACACACTGATGTTCTGTGGTGGTCGCTGTAGCAGGGAGGAGAGAGAGAGAGCACTATACACACTGATGTTCTGTGGTGGTCGCTGTAGCAGGGAGGAGAGAGAGACAGCACTATACACACTGATGTTCTGTGGTGGTCGCTGTAGCAGGGAGGAGAGAGAGACAGCACTATACACACTGATGTTCTGTGGTGGTTGCTGCAGCAGGGAGGAGAGAGAGACAGCACTACACACTGACGTTCTGTGGTGGTTGCTGCAGCAGGGAGGAGAGAGAGACAGTGCTATACACACTGATGTTCTGTGGTGGTCGCTGTAGCAGGGAGGAGAGAGGGACAGTGCTATACAAACTGATGTTCTGTGGTGGTTGCTGCAGCAGGGAGGAGAGAGAGACAGTGCTATACACACTGATGTTCTGTGGTGGTCGCTGCAGCAGGGAGGAGAGAGAGACAGCACTATACACACTGATGTTCTGTGGTGGTCGCTGTAGCAGGGAGGAGAGAGAGACACCGCTATACACACTGATGTTCTGTGGTGGTCGCTGTAGCAGGGAGGAGAGAGAGACAGCACTACACACTGATGTTCTGTGGTGGTCGCTGTAGCAGGGAGGAGAGAGAGACAGCACTATACACACTGATGTTCTGTGGTGGTCGCTGTAGCAGGGAGGAGAGAGAGACAGCACTATACACACTGATGTTCTGTGGTGGTCGCTGTAGCAGGGAAGAGAGAGAGACACCGCTATACACACTGATGTTCTGTGGTGGTCGCTGCAGCAGGGAGGAGAGAGAGACAGCACTATACACACTGATGTTCTGTGGTGGTCGCTGCAGCAGGGAGGAGAGAGAGACAGCACTATACACACTGATGTTCTGTGGTGGTCGCTGCAGCAAGGAGGAGAGAGAGACATCACTATACACACTGATGTTCTGTGGTGGTCGCTGTAGCAGGGAGGAGAGAGAGACAGCACTACACACTGATGTTCTGTGGTGGTCACTGTAGCAGGGAGGAGAGAGAGACAGCACTATACACACTGATGTTCTGTGGTGGTCACTGTAGCAGGGAGGAGAGAGAGACAGCACTACACACTGATGTTCTGTGGTGGTCGCTGCAGCAGGGACGAGAGAGAGAATACGGGTGCTAGACACAAAATCACTTCTTTTTTTAACACAGCGCAGCAAGTCTGAGCCAGGCGGCACAATCAAATCAATTGCGGTCGACTCCCTCCAGGCTTTTGTGTGTTAATCTTAATTACTTGTTAATCTTATTATTTGTTTAAAGCATCAGACCAGCTCAGCGCATATAGTTGATTTGATTAAATAACATTGGATGTGTCTATATATGTAAAATCAATTTGGTTCGAAAGAACAGACTATTCTTGGTCGACCATAATTAATAAAACATTTTGGTAGGGGACAGCCCTAGTGTAGAGCAAAGAACAGCCAGTAGATGGCAGCTTTTACACAGCTAAAAAAATATATATAAAAAGTTTAGTGAGAGGAATCTCAAGGTGCTATTCTCTTCTAATGGTACAAATGGCCCATATTGATGATGCGTCTCAGAGTAAGAGTGCTGGGCTGTGTTTCCTAAAAACATCATTAAGCACTAAGAACATCTTTCATCCATTTAGTTTCAATGGAATTACGACGATCTTAGTACCATGCTGCTTTTGGGAAACTCGGGACCTGGACATTACATGGACATGATGAACCTAATCACCACTTCTACACCTGCTCATCTTCCTCCACTAACCTGTGGCTGTCTCCTCAGGAATGTAATGGCCTCTTCAAAGTACTCCAGGTCAAAGTGTTTAGGAACGTTTCTGGGCATGTCCTGGTAGCCGTAGTAGGCCAGCGTCAGAACCACAAAGCCTTTGTTAGCCAGCAGACTGGCCCGGACCTCTGATAGACCTCCACCCAGAATATACACATCTAGTACCCCAGGAAATGGACCCTGACCTAAGGAGGGGGGAATAGGTTTCTGTTGTTTTCTGGCATACCTATGCAATGCAAAGTTGGCCTTGTCTAATACAAAGGCCTATGGAACATCTAACATTGTAATTTGTGTTTTTCTTAGGAGAACTCACACCACCACATTGGCACAATTTAATCATAATTAATATTGGCCCTTTGGTTTAATAAAAACATTGAGGTGTAGGCCTACAGTATATACAATCAATGGATTTCCATTTCCTTAGAGCAATGTTTATTAATACTGGTCCTGTGGACATAAAAATACAATTTCCCACTTGAGAGCAGTTTGAATGGTCTAAGTTAATAACCGGGTGGTAGAAAGAGGACTCCCCGAATTCTTGCTTCTTTCAAGCCCAACGGTATCCTCCTTGCCCCGCCTCTCGTTGGTCGCTGTGGCCAAGAGCTCACCTGTATCCCCATGCAGAACATCTATATTAACCATAATTGAACCCAACACATTATTTTTTAACATTTTGCTGTGTGGAGTCTCGGGCGCCATGGCCCAAAACAAGCCCATGGGTTCAACTCCCGTGTAACTGCAGTCAAGAGAAGGAGAGCGGTAAAGGTCCACTTGTCCTGTAGCATCTGCCTTATACACGGAGGAAGCTCTGAAGATGACCCCTTTATCGTCCCAGAGGATGGACCTTAACTCCACTTTCTGGTGCGGAGATAGTCCATCTACCTGCACGTGTACTGGCTCGTCGAAGAAACAGCGAGGGCTGGGGAGAAACCTAACACGAACCTGTTGCGAACTGGACCGCATTGTTGTTTTGTGAATCCGTAGAAACCAGGGCTGCGGTCGTTTTTTACGTTCAATTGAACGGAATGTTGCTGTACTAAACGACCAGTTGAAGAGCGGGGAGAGGTTGTTTGTTTGGGAACACTTATTTTTCTTCTTCTTCTTCGTCAAGGTGTAATGGCAGAATAACACCAATAGTTGTGTATTGCTGCTGTCACTGGACTGGGAACACTGCGGTCCACACTCAAAGTGGACAGCCTTCGTCCCTAAACCCTCAGCCCTTGAATTACGTTTTACATCGTCACATCCGACTGTATCTTAAATGTCGTTGTTTTTTTCTATTTAAATTCAATTGTATTATTGTTAATAACAAATCAATACAAAAAGTACATGGGGGAAACACAAGTATATATGAAGAACAATTGGGCTAGGGGGTACAATATCACATTACACAAGCACCTTTACTTATTTATCCTTTATTTAATTACTCAAGTCAGTTTAGAACAACTTATTATTTAAAATGACGGCCTACCCCGGCTGGTTGTGATTCAGCCTGGAATTGAACCAAGGTCTGTAGTGACGCCTCTAGCACTGAAGTGCTGTGCCTTAGACTGTTGTGCCACTTGGAAGCCCCTTAAAGGGACATACACACATTTATAATTCTAGCAGCTTTGTTGTTGGTAGATTATTGAATTGTCTTAAAATATAGTTACATTTATTTTTCTAAGGTAAGAAAAGTTTACATTTGTGAATATGAAATTTGTCCCCAAATAAATATTAAATTAATTACATAAAATTGTTTTAACTTATTTCTATCGTAGGTAAAGAATCAAAGCAGTACATCTCTCCATAATAGTGTAAAATCATCATAAATGTGTTCCATTATAAATCTACTGATGTCTTGCCACAGTTTCCTTACATGAATACAATGCCAAAAAAGATGCAACACTGTTTCTGGGTGGTCATTACAAAAGGTACAATTTGAATTTATGTTTTTCTTAAACTTCTTCATATAGTGTTTGGCAGGATAATATTTATGAATACTTTTTAAATAAACTTCCTTCATTTAGTTAATTAACTAATTAACTAATTCATTTAGTTATGTTAATAAGTAGCTATACTTTTTCCCAACAGATAATATCCATAAAACCATTCCAATCAGGCATGGCATCCTGTTGAAACAAGGCTCATATAGCTCTATTGTTGTTGAATGTACTGAAATAAAAACAAATCTTTCCTACTGATGAGTCCACAGGGTTAATCGTAGGTATGTTCTGAGGGTCAGGTCTCCACACGTTCCTGAATAATAAAGCAACACCTGAGGGAATGGCATCTAAAACTATTGCAAAATCTTTAGGTGTTACAGGGATCTTGTAGAATGACTTATAACTATTTTATTTATTTATTTTATTTTACCTTTATTTAACCAGGTAGGCTAGTTGAGAACAAGTTCTCATTTGCAACTGCGACCTGGCCAAGATAAAGTAAAATACCCTCTGCATTTACCAGTTGGCTCACAAATAGGATATTATTTTGTAACCAATATTCTAAAAACAAAGAAGTATTTTTATTTTTATACAATCCTGTCCCGATTATTCCATATATAATATCTGTGTGGAGAAAAATTTGTCTTAGAAATGAAGGACCATGACAACAAAACCTGCCAATGAAAAGCAGAGAGTTTCACTGGAACTTTGTCAAAGCTCAAGAGGGCGCCGACAGAGAGGGCTGCCTCGCTTCTTAGGAAACTTTGCAGTATTTAGCTTTTTTATGTATTATTTCTTACATTGTTAGCCCAGAAAATCGTATGTGTTATTACATACAGTACAGCCAGGAAGAACTACTGGAAATCAGAGCGACGTCAACTTACCAGCATTTACGACCAGGAATACGACTTTCCTGAAGCGGATCCTTTGTCCGAACCACTCAGGGAATTTGAACTGATTCCAGAGGCTGACCCAAAACAACGTCTCTGGAGAAAAGGTAGACAGAGCGGTCTTCTGGTCAGACTTTGGAGGCGCGCACACCACCCACCACTTCTGAGTATGTTACTTGCTAATGTCCAGTCGCTAGATAACAAGGTAGACAAAATTACGGCAAGGGATGCTTTCCAGAGAGACATCAGGGATTGTAACATACTCTGTTTCACGGAAACATGGCTCTCTTGGTATATGCTGTCGGAGACGGTACAGCCACCTGGATTATTTGTGCGTGGCGCCGACAGGAAAAAACATCTCTCCGGGAAGAAGAAGGGCGGGGGTGTATGTTTATTGATTAATGACTCATGGTGTAATTGTAACAACATACATGAACTCAAGTCCTTTTGTTCACCTGACCTAGAATTCCTCACAATCAAATGCCGACCGTATTATCTCCCAAGGGAATTCT
>NW_024606801.1:0-12196 GCF_018296145.1 Oncorhynchus tshawytscha | reverse complement strand
AGAATCTATGTTGTCATATTGTCAGAAAATGACCCATGCATTGCAGTGTGTATATTCCCAGGTGAAAGCAGCACATGAGGAGCAGGCGCCAGGGGATAATCGAGAGCACGGGCTGACTCCTGGAGATCGAGTGTACATCAAAATCCACCAGGCGTGGGTGTTGGGGCGGCGTTGGTCGGGACCACACACCGTACTACTAACTGCACCCGCAGCGGTGAAGACCACAGCCTCTCCTCGGTGGGTTCACACTTCTCACATGAAGCGAGATCCCGCAGCATAATGGGTGAGCTAGAAGTCGCCATGATAGCTGAAGCGGAGTTAAAGAGAGAGAGAAAGAGTAGAGTCCACTGTAGACAAGCAGTTGGGGTGGGTCTGGGAGCGATTTGAATCATCAACATTTTAGTGTTGGTTGCTCTGATGGTTAAGGAACCATGTAAAGATGATAGATTGACTATTAACATAGAATGGGTTGTCAATGTGAAGACACGAGAATGCATTGGGGTAAAGTCGATACTAATGCTACGACTACTAGACAGGTCACTTATCATGATGATATAGTGATATGGATGGAGCCACTTGATAACAGAACTAGCACATTGGACGTAGGTTGTTCCAAACGGCAGGGTAGCCTAGTGGTTAGTGCGTTGGACTAGTAACCGGAAGGTTGCAAGTTCAAACCCCTGAGCTGACAAGGTACAAAACTGTCATTCTGCCCCTGAACAGGCAGTTAACCCACTGTTAACCCACTAGGCCGCCATTGAAAATAAGAATTTGTTCTTAACTGACTTGCCTGGTAAAATTAAAAGAACAAGGTGTGTTTTTATTACAGACAGGAATGTGGAAGGAATGTAATAATACTGAGAGTTTACAAAACAAATCTAGATTTTCTCTGTTGCCACAGATAGACGTCATGTGCCAGGGTTCCAGATCAGCTGAAGCTCAGTTGATAACTTTCAGATTAATTTTACCCAAACTTAAAACATTTCAGAAGGTTGGTAGCGTGGACACAACCATTGCTGACGATGAAGCAGCAAAGGATAGTGTGGGGGAAGTATCTATCTCATAAAAGAAGGTTGTATTCACCAGTAATGTCCTTTACTACAGCAACTAAGGGAGTGAAGTGGCCAGGGAATGTTTTGGACACCAGTAGACCACGAACTTGGGGAAAGATAGCTTGTTGGGGTAATTATACTCTGGACAATATCCTAAGGGGGAATATGGGAACCGGACTATTCTTACTGTCAAGTGACAGGGGGAAGACGATGCATATGAGCAGATAAAAGCATACTAACAGACTCATTTAGGGCCTGTGACAGAGACAGACATACATCAATGTAGATGGTATGATGGAGGGGTTAAGGGTCAGTCCTACAGAGTTTTAGTTGCAGATTCTGGTAGGACCGATATCAGTGCATTCTATGGGGTCCCAAAAACCAAAGCATTAATGTTACAGGGAATTGGGAGAGCAGAATTTAATGACTGGGGCGGAAGTTTGTGTGGGTAGTAAGTTAAGGAAGTGGGTACTAGAGACTCTGGGGAACGATACCACTCCTCTATGTATATTGGTACAGGAAATAGCTCTTAGGAAAGGGAGGACGGTGTGGTAGCATTATCAGAATTCTTTAGGTAACATTGATAAATAAGATGTTTTATTTTATTTTTTTAGTATGCTTATGTGGGAAAGTTACTTGGGCCCAGAGAGGGGAGAGGTCGGGTTAGTCTTATCTGTGAATGTGTCTGTAACTATTCCTAAACCATGTGAAGGGATGGTGTGATTAATGGGGAACCAGTTAGGTTGGCTCCACAATGTCTGTGTGTCAGTCACTCCTCTCTGTAAGCTTGTCCAGGAGGGGTTGTATTTTTTATGGGAGTATCTAGAAATTGACAATTGATATATGCCATTGGTTAAGGTAATGTTTTGGTCCTAAATGGTACCAAGAACGAGATAGGAACTTTGTCTAAGAGGGCAAACTGAAGGATAATTTATAGCTAATGCTGTCTGGCTGTAGGATACTCATTTTATCTGGTAAAAGGTTCCTAAGAGCTGTTATTTGTCATGTGAGTTTAGATGGGTGTGTCTTTGCTATAAAGGATCTGTTGCCATAAAGTTGACACTCTCAGATAATTAATTTATAGACACTGAATTGATCTGAGAGTCACAGGGTTGTGGTGAAGCTCATATAATTAAAGCTGGACTTTATGATAACTCTGACTTGTGTGTGGTTTGCTCTCTCGTGATTTGGTAATACAGGAAATTTCCAAGACAACGGCTAGTTGTGTGCAATATAGGGACTATTATGAAGAGGAAGTGAACGTTACACATACCCAGATCATGCTGAAATTAGCAGAGAAAGTGTTGTCAACTTTCAGAAATGAGTTTGTCACAGAAGGCATAACACTTGAAAGAATAGCAACTGATCCCTGTATACAGGAGGCCACATCGCCAGAAGGACTAGCTACAGATCCCTGTATACAGGAGGCCACATCGCCAGAAGGGAAGTTTGCTGTGATAATAGCATCACATCTCCTGCAGAGTGTGATTAAGAAACATGTGACTCAGAGTTTTGTACGGTTGGAAACTCTTCCGACGCCACTAATCTCTCCCACATTTCTGACAGCTAGTAAACACTTGACATACCTCCCAGTAGATTAGGACCGACCCACAGTAAACCGAAAGTGTCAGAAGGTGGCTGCTTATCAACCATTGGGACCCAAAGTAGTAGCGCAGGAGGCTATAGTGACTGTATGGATCTGGAATACAGCGCAAATGAGGGGTATTGTGAGATATGCGTCAGGAGTAGTGTTAGTAATAGCAGGGGTTACTTTGGTGATGTTGTAGGGATATCATGTGCTGAGGGCATTGATGTTAAAATGAATACACAGTGTTGAGTTACCTCAAGATGAGGTAAAACTGATTAAGGCTACCACACGTATATATGGGGTGGCTATGGAGGTAAATGATGAGGAGCAAAGTGAGAATGACATGGCTTGGGAACACCTCTTGGATCCTGTAGTCTGACGGGGAAGACTGGGTGTAAGAATGAGGAAGCTTTTTAGCGCTTCCATTTTTGCCAAGCTCAGCAGAAAAGTATCCTGAAGACATAGTCAGGCTAAGAGAGAGTGGGAATTGTCATGTTATCAAACTTTAAATTGTCATTCATATATAATATCTTGATACCTTCTTTCCTGTGGAGCCATAAACTGTAAGGAGGAATAGTGTCTTAAGTAGGATGCATTTAAACTGTGGTGTCTGAAATGTTTAGTTGTCTGATTACAGCTGTACATAACCTTTGGGGATGATTAAACTTGGTTAAAGCTTCTCTAGTGTCCGTGAGTTATTTACTATGAAAAATAAGAACCCAGCAATATATATTTATTTATTTGTTAATCGCAGCCCACGTCCCCGCAGGAGGTCTTTTGCCTTTTGGTAGGCCATCATTGTAAATAAGAATTTGTTCCTAACTGACTTGCCTAGTTGAATAAAGGTTAAATAAAGTAAAAATTCCTACACAGCTTATAGAAGCAGAACAACTGTGTTTGTAGCTAAAAGGTCTAAAAAGGGAAAGATTTGAGAAAGGTTATGTGTTTACAAACTAAATATACACAACATTTCCTCTAAAGGCTGATATCCCACCTTGGTAATGGAGGGAATTTTAAATGTTAGAGAGGTGAATGTAACTACTTCCAATGATGTAGATATACACATAATAATGAATATTAATGTCTATGTCTGCAACTGGTCCTTCTTTTAGTGGTTATTTCAGCTCAGACCACTTCTGTTTTTCTGAGACTGAGCAGAGAGAGAGAGAAAAATATGTTCATTGGTTGTCTTTTGACCACAACATCTTACCACACCCTAAAATAACATAGCTGGTCATTTCACGACTTCAAAGGAAGTAGAAGAAAACAAAATCTTGACGTATTTGCATTTTGCAACAACAACACAAAGATACCGTGGAAACAGTGGCCTGTATTGTTTCTATGGAGATTGTCATAGAGACACTGTTTTGGGCGTTTTACTAGATGCTATTACTAGATGGTATACAGCTATGGATGGAAATACATTTCTCGTAGCAGGTTAGGAGAACGTTTAGAGCAGGTTAGTGGAATTAGGATACGTTTGGGAAAAGGTTTAGGTTTATCTTAAATGATCTCCTAACCTACTAAGAAAAGTCACTTCCGTGCGTTGCTGTCCTCCTAGTTACAATCTGTTTTTGACCCCATCAGAACCCAAAATATAAGATGTATTACTCTGCTGTTTGTAAACAAACAGGCTATAAAGCCTCAAAACATGGTTAAAGTCCCACTGCAGTCAAAAACGTTAATTCTGGTGCTTTATATATTTCCACACGATAAGGTTGACATAACAAGGCAGTAAATGAGATAATAGACCAATAAGAAAGAGAGTTCCAAACCTCTCTGCCAATAACAGCCCATTTTTATCTCTCTGTGTTGAACAGTTTTCTAATGTGACCAACAGGCCTGAAACCCTGCTTCTTCTTTAATGCCAAATATCACTCCTCCATGTGCACTTGGTAAGATGTTATAATATATTACAAAACCTTATTCACATGATTTGGATGGCCTACTTTAAATAACCAAAGTTGTCTTTCACAAATGTAAATTCTAGGGGTTGGTTTTCCTGAGGTGACGTTTTTCCTCAGGTCCAGAACACTAACTTCTTCCTCAGGATAAATTTGTAGCAGGCTGTTGGACTAGATTACCAGAACAAAATGAAAATGTTATAAGATGTATATTGGTCTTCACCGCCCTCTAGTGCAGGGATCATCAACTAGATTCAGCCACGTCTCACAATTCTTTCTTGAGTGGATGGTCAGGGGACATAATTAAATATCATCTGTAGACTGCAAATTGACTGCAAGAAGCAGAAAATATTTGACTAAAACATAATAATTTCAAACCTTGATTACATTTATGTACGATTATACTTATCTCCTTAATATGTGTGGGAATACTTTGGAACAGATTTCCAAAATTAAAACCACTTGGAGCAAATTGTCTGGTGTTTTAAAAGTATTTTATGTCCCAAACAATTCAAAAGGAAAATGTTTTTGTTTCTCAGAAAACATGGGGGCCAAATAAAATCAGCCAAATTCAGCCCATGGGCCACCAGTTGGGGAACCCTAGTCTAGTGGCAGTTTTATGACACAATCTTTACATTCACATATTCTGATCTTCAGATGAGTGAACTGAAATGGAGTCAGGTTATAAACAATAATTTAACCTGGCTTGGGCAGGGGGTGGTATTTTCACATCCGGATGAAAAGCGTGCCCAAATAAAACCGCCTGCTACGCAGGGTCATAAACTAAGACTTGCATATAATTAGTAGATTTTGATGGAAAACACTCAAAGGTTTCCAAAACTGTTAAAATAATGTCTGTGAGTATAACAGAACTGATATGACAGGCGAAAACCCAAGGAATATTCAACCACGAGGTACTATTATTTTGAAAGGCTGTTTTTCCATTGAAAGCCTATCCACCATACAAAGACTTAGGACCCAGTTCACAATCTCTATGGCTTCATCTACATGTGACCAGTCTTTAGGCATTGTTTCAGGCTTTTGCTCTGAACAATTAGGGAGATACACCTCTTTCAATGAGTGGACAGTGGAAATTTCCAGACATGAACCAAGCATGTGATCGGGAGCTCGCATTTCTTGTTTACCTTTTCTTTTGACGAAGCTTTTGTCAAGTTTGCAGACGACACTACAGTGGTAGGCTTGACGAGACTGCCTACAGGGAGGAGGTGAGGGCCCTCGGAGTGTGGTGTCAGGAAAATAACCTCACAGTCAACGTCAACAAAACTAAGGAGATGATTGTGGACTTCAGGAAACAGAAGAGGGAGCACCCCCCTATCCACATCGATGGGACAGTAGTGGAGAGGGTAGTACGTTTTAAGTTCCTCAGCGTACACATCACAGACAAACTGAATTGGTCCAACCACACAGACAGCATCGTGGAGAAGGCGCAGCAGCGCCTTTTCAACCTCAGGAGGCTGAAGAAATTCGGCTTGTCACCAAAAACACAAACTTCTACAGATGCACAGGCTGTATCACCGCCTGGTACGGCAACTGTTCCGCCCACAACCGTAAGGCTCTCAGAGGGTAGTGAGGTCTGCATCACCGGAGGCAAACTACCTGCCCTCTAGGACACGTACACCACCCGATGTCACAGGAAGGCCATAAAGATCATCAAGGACAACAACCACCCTAGCCACTGCCTGTTCACCCCGCTATCATCCAGAAGGCGAGGTCAGTACAGGTGCATCAAAGCTAGGACGAGAGACTGAAAAACAGCTTCTATCTCAAGGCCATCAGACTGTTAAACAGCCACCACTAACATTGAGTGGCTGCTGCCAACACACTGGCTCAAATCCAGCCACTTATTAATGGGAATTGATGGAAATTGATGTAAAATATATCACTAGCCACTTTAAACAATGCTACTTAATATAATGTTTACATACCCTACACTACTCATCTCATATGTATATACTGTACTCGATACCATCTACTGCATCTTGCCTATGCCGTTCTGTACCATCACTCATTCATATCTTTATGTACATATTCTTTATCCCTTTACACTTGTGTGAATAAGGTAGTAGTTTTGGAATTGTTAGGTTAGATTACTCGTTGGTTATTAATGCATTGTCGGAACTCGAAGCACAAGCATTTCGCTACACTCGGATTAACATCTGCTAGCCATGTGTATGTGAGAAATACATTTGATTTCATTTTATTTTATTTGTCCGGTTGAAATATTGATTATTTATGACAAAAACAACCTGAGGAATGATTTTAAACATCGTTTGACATGTTTCTACTATCTTTTATTGTACTTTATTGATTTTTCGTCTTTGGATTTCTGAACTAAACGCACCAACAAAACGGAGGTATTTGGACATAAAGATTAACTTTATCGAACAAAACACACATTTATTGTGTAACATGAAGTCCTGTGAGTGCCATCTGATGAAGATCATCAAAGGTTAGTGATTAATTTAATCGCTATTTCTGACTTTTGTGAGCCCTCTCCTTGGCTGGAAAATGGCTGTATGGTTTTCTGTGACTAGGTGCTGACCTAACATAATCGTTTGGTGTGCTTTCGCCGTAAAGCCTATTTGAAATCGGACACTGTGGCTGGATTTACAAGAAGTTTCTTTAAAATGGTGTATAATACTTGTATGGTTGAGAAATGTTAATTATGGGATTTCTGTTGTTTTGAATTAGGTGCCCTGCAATTTCACTGACTGTTGTCGAGGTGGGACGCTAGAGGTTAATTTTATTTTTTATTTCACCTTTATTTAACCAGGTAGGCTAGTTGAGAACAAGTTCTCATTTACAACTGCGACCTGGCCAAGATAAAGCATAGCAGTGTGAACAGACAACAACACAGAGTTACACATGGAGTAAACAATAAACAAGTCAATAACACAGGAGAAAAAAGAAAAAAAGAGTCTATATACATTGTGTGCAAAAGGCATGAGGAGGTAGGCGAATAATTACAATTTTGCAGATTAACACTGGAGTGATAAATGATCAGATGGTCATGTGCAGGTAGAGATACTGGTGCAAAAGAAAAGCTTTCTAGCTACTGCCGATCCAGCACTTCCCAGGAGTCACGTGTATCCTCTGTCACAGGAGGAGACGGTGGCTATGGAATCACATGTCTCTGAATCCCTGGTGCAGGGATTCATTCGGCCCTCCACTTCTCCTGCCTCCTTTTTTGTGAAGAAGAGGGATGGGAGTCTGCGCCCATGTATTGACTATCGAGGGATAAATCAGATCACTGTGAGGTATACCTACTCACTGCCTCTCATTGCCAGTGCGATCGAGTCAATGCACGGGGACTGCTTCTTCACGAGTGGAAGACGGCATTTAGTACCATCTCAAGGCAGTACCTCGTCATGCCGTACGGATTGATGAATGCTCCATCAGTATTCCAGGCCTTTGTTGACGAGGTTTTCCGGGACCTGCACGGGCAGCGTGTAGTGGTGTATATTGACGACATTCTGATATACTCCGCTACATGCTCCGAGCATGTGTCCCTGGTGTGCAAGGTGCTTGGTCAACTGTTGGAGGATGACCTGTACGTCAAGGCCGAGAAATGTCTGTTCTTCCAACAGTCTGTCTCCTTCTTAGGGTACCGCATTACCACGTCAGAGGTGGAGATGGAGAGTGACCGCATTTGTATACAGATGGCTCTAGTTACATGACCACAGCAGGGAAGAGAGTTACAGGTTACGCTGTGTGTGGCGACAGAGGAGTAGTCAAGGCTGGCCCAATGTCAGCCTCGTGTCAGCCTCGGTGTCAGCCCAGGGGGTGGAGATACATGCACTCAGTGTCTGCCCAGGGGGCAGAGATACATGCACTGGCTGAGGTGTAGGTTGTCGGAAGGGGAGAATGTAACAATACACACGGATTGTCGGTATGCATTTGGAGTACTTCATGATTTCCGTACATTGTGGTCACAACGGGGCATGTTAACAGTGGCAGGAACACCAATTAAAAATGGACTAGATGTAGGGGCATTATTAGAAGCATGTCAGTTGCCCAATAAATTAGTGGTGAAATGTGAAGCTCATATTAGTCGCAAAGATAAAATAGCCATAGGTAATCGTAGAGCAGACAAAATGGCTAAAGCGGCTATCTTGGTGAGAGAAAGTGTTAGAGAACCATATGTAAATATTGTGAATACAAAGGCTGGGATTGTGAGTCTAATAGATGTACAGCAGCAAACTAACAAGAAAGTAGACAGTGAAGGGTTATGGTATAACCCTACCACTGGAAGGCCCGTGGCGCCAAGTGGGATACATGTTACTCTTTCTGAAATGTATCTCATCAATCGGCTGTGAACATGTACTCTCAGTTCAAGACGACGTGGTGGGAAATGGGGGTGTAAGGAACATTTTGGGACTGGGTTAAAAGGTGTGTGATATGTGCCCAACATAATATTGCACCAACAATGCCTACTCCTGCCCGACAGCAACCCCATGCCGGAAGGACCATTCACATCATTGCAGATTGACTTTATAGGGCCACTCCCTCGAAGCAGGGAGAAGACCCATGCATTGGTGGTGGTGGACAGATTTTCAAGAATCCACAGAATCAGCAAACTTTGTGGCACAAACTTTGTTGAGGGAGGTGATACCGAGATGGGGCTTATTTCAGACATTAGATTCTGATCAAGGAAAGCATTTCACTTGTAAAGTGCTACAAGCGGTATGTAAGGCTTGGGGATTCTCCCATGCTTTTCATTGTCCATATAGACCGCAAGCGGCAGAATCGGAGCGTCAGAATCGTTCGATTAATGACAAATTGGCCAAGACTTTAGGAAAAGACTGGGTTACGAATTTACCCGGTGTATTGATGTCAATCAGAGTGTCAACTAACGCCATTACTGGCCTCACGCCACACGAAGTGGTGACTGGCAGACCGATGAGGGTTCCAGGGGCTATTACTTACATGTCACAAATGAGTGATTTGGCAATAATGGGAGAATCTATGTTGTCATATTGTCAGAAAATGACCCATGCATTGCAGTGTGTATATTCCCAGGTGAAAGCAGCACATGAGGAGCAGGCGCCAGGGGATAATCGAGAGCACGGGCTGACTCCTGGAGATCGAGTGTACATCAAAATCCACCAGGCGTGGGTGTTGGGGCGGCGTTGGTCGGGACCACACACTGTACTACTAACTGCACCCGCAGCGGTGAAGACCACAGCCTCTCCTCGGTGGGTTCACACTTCTCACATGAAGCGAGATCCCGCAGCATAATGGGTGAGCTAGAAGTCGCCATGATAGCTGAAGCGGAGTTAAAGAGAGAGAGAAAGAGTATCAAATCAAAATCAAATCAAATTTTATTTGTCACATACACATGGTTAGCAGATGTTAATGCGAGTGTAGCGAAATGCTTGTGCTTCTAGTTCCGACAATGCAGTAATAACGAGCAAGTAATCTAACTAACAATTCCACAAAAAAACTACTGTCTTATACACAGTGTAAGGGGATAAAGAATATGTACATAAGGATATATGAATGAGTGATGGTACAGAGCAGCATAGGCAAGATACAGTAGATGATATCGAGTACAGTATATACATATGAGATAAGTATGTAAACCAAGTGGCATAGTTAAAGTGGCTAGTGATACATGTATTACATAAGGATGCAGTCGATGATATAGAGTACAGTATCAACGTATGCATATGAGATGAACAATGTAGGGTAAGTAACATTATATAAGGTAGCATTGTTTAAAGTGGCTAGTGATATATTTACATCATTTCCCATCAATTCCCATGATTAAAGTGGCTGGAGTTGAGTCAGTGTCATTGACAGTGTGTTGGCAGTAGCCACTCAATGTTAGTGGTGGCTGTTTAACAGTCTGATGGCCTTGAGATAGAAGCTGTTTTTCAGTCTCTCGGTCCCAGCTTTGATGCACCTGTACTGACCTCGCCTTCTGGATGACAGCGGTGTGAACAGGCAGTGGCTCGGGTGGTTGATGTCCTTGATGATCTTTATGGCCTTCCTGTAGCATCGGGTGGTGTAGGTGTCCTGGAGGGCAGGTAGTTTGCCCCCGGTGATGCGTTGTGCAGACCTCACTACCCTCTGGAGAGCCTTACGGTTGAGGGCGGTGCAGTTGCCATACCAGGCGGTGATACAGCCCGCCAGGATGCTCTCGATTGTGCATCTGTAGAAGTTTGTGAGTGCTTTTGGTGACAAGCCGAATTTCTTCAGCCTCCTGAGGTTGAAGAGGCGCTGCTGCGCCTTCCTCACGATGCTGTCTGTGTGAGTGGACCAATTCAGTTTGTCTGTGATGTGTATGCCGAGGAACTTAAAACTTGCTACCCTCTCCACTACTGTTCCATCGATGTGGATGGGGGGTGTTCCCTCTGCTGTTTCCTGAAGTCCACAATCATCTCCTTAGTTTTGTTGACGTTGAGTGTGAGGTTATTTTCCTGACACCACACTCCGAGGGCCCTCACCTCCTCCCTGTAGGCCGTCTCGTCGTTGTTGGTAATCAAGCCTACCACTGTTGTGTCGTCCGCAAACTTGATGATTGAGTTGGAGGCGTGCATGGCCACGCAGTCGTGGGTGAACAGGGAGTACAGGAGAGGGCTCAGAACGCACCCTTGTGGGGCCCCAGTGTTGAGGATCAGCGGGGAGGAGATGTTGTTGCCTACCCTCACCACCTGGGGGCGGCCCGTCAGGAAGTCCAGTACCCAGTTGCACAGGGCGGGGTCGAGACCCAGGGTCTCGAGCTTGATGACGAGCTTGGAGGGTACTATGGTGTTGAATGCCGAGCTGTAGTCAATGAACAGCATTCTCACATAGGTATTCCTCTTGTCCAGATGGGTTAGGGCAGTGTGCAGTGTGGTTGAGATTGCATCGTCTGTGGACCTATTTGGGCGGTAAGCAAATTGGAGTGGGTCAAGGGTGTCAGGTAGGGTGGAGGTGATATGGTCCGTGACTAGTCTCTCAAAGCACTTCATGATGACGGATGTGAGTGCTACGGGGCGGTAGTCGTTTAGCTCAGTTACCTTAGCTTTCTTGGGAACAGGAACAATGGTGGCCCTCTTGAAGCATGTGGGAACAGCAGACTGGTATAGGGATTGATTGAATATGTCAGTAAACACACCGGCCAGCTGGTCTGCGCATGCTCTGAGGGCACGGCTGGGGATGCCGTCTGGGCCTGCAGCCTTGCGAGGGTTAACACGTTTAAATGTCTTACTCACTTCGGCTGCAGTGAAGGAGAGACCGCATGTTTCCGTTGCAGGCCGTGTCAGTGGCACTGTATTGTCCTCAAAGCGGGCAAAAAGTTATTTAGTCTGCCTGGGAGCAAGACATCCTGGTCCGTGACTGGGCTGGGTTTCTTCCTGTAGTCCGTGATTGACTGTAGACCCTGCCACATACCTCTTGTGTCTGAGCCGTTGAATTGAGATTCTACTTTGTCTCTATACTGACGCTTAGCTTGTTTGATTGCCTTGCAGAGGGAATAGCTGCACTGTTTGTATTCAGTCATGTCACCAGACACCTTGCCCTGATTAAAAGCAGTGGTTCGCGCCTTCAGTTCCACACGAATGCTGCCATCAATCCACGGTTTCTGGTTAGGGAATGTTTTAATCGTTGCTATGGGAACGACATGGGAACAACATCTGTATGGGAAC
>NW_024606800.1:0-12191 GCF_018296145.1 Oncorhynchus tshawytscha | reverse complement strand
TCTCTCTCCCTCCCTAGCATCTCTCTCCCTCTATGGCTCTCTCTCCCTCCAGCATCTCTCTTCCTCCCTCATCTCTCCCCTAGCATCTCTCTCTCCCTAGCATCTCTCTTCCTCCTAGCATCTGTCTCTTCCTCCTAGCATCTCTCTCTTCCTCCCTAGAATCTCTCTCTTCCTCATAGCATCTGTCTCTTCCTCCTAGCATCTCTCTCTTCCTCCTAGCGTCTCTCTGCTATGATGTATGTCTCATCCCTAAAAAATGTCTCTAAATAGCATAAGGATCTGTCTTCCTCCCTAGCATCTGTCTTCCCCTCCCTAGCATCTCTGTCTCTTCCTCCTAGCATCTGTCTCTTCCTCCCTAGCATCTGTCTCTCCCTCCTAGCATCTCTGTCTCTTCCTCCCTAGCATCTCTCTCTCTCCCTCCCTAGCATCTCTCTCCCTCCTAGCATCTCTCTCCCTCATCTCTCTCTCCTAGCATCTCTCTCTCTCCCTCCCTAGCATCTCTCTCTCCTCCCTCTGGCATCTCTCCCTAGCATCTCTCTCTCTCTCTCCCTCTATAGCATCTCCTCTCTCCCTCCCTAGCATCTCTCTCTCTCTCTCTCCCTCCCTAGCATCTCTCTCCTAGAACTCTCTCTCTCTCCCTCTCTCCCTCTAGCATCTCTCTCCTCTCTCTCCCTAGAGATCTCTCTCTTTCTCTCTCCTCTCCTCATGCATCTAGCATCTCTCCCTCCATAGCATCTCTCTCTCCTCTCTCTCCTCTCTAGCTCTCTCTAGCTCTCTCTCTCTCTCTAGCATCTCTCTCTCTCTATGCATCTCATGGCATCTCTCCCTCCCTCTATAGCATCTCTCCCTCCCTCTATAGCATCTCTCCCTCCCTCTACTAGCATCTCTTCCTCTATAGCATCTCTCTCTCCCTCTACTAGCAATCTCTCTCCCTCTCACTGGCATCTCTCTCTCTCACTCTTTAGCGTCTCTCTCTCCTCCTAGCATCTCTCCTCCCTCCTAGATCTCTCTCCTCCTCTCCCTCTATGGCATCTCTCTTCTCCCTCCCTAGCATCTGTCTCTTCCTCCCTAGCGTCTCTCTCTCCTCTCTTCATCTCCCTAATCTCTCTCCTCTCTGGCGTCTGTCTTCCTCCTAGTGCCATCTCTCCTTCCTGGCATCTGTCTCTCTCCCTCCTAGCATCTGTCTCCCTCCTAGCATCTGTCTCTCTCCCTAGCATCTGTCTCTTCCTCCTAGCATCTGTCTCTTCCTCCCTAGCATCTGTCTCTTCCTCCTAGCATCTGTCTCTTCCTCCTAGCATCTGTCTCTTCCTCCTAGCATCTGTCTCTTCCTCTGGCATCTGTCTCTTCCTCCCTGGCATCTGTCTCTCCTCTAGCATCTCTCTCTCCTCCCTAGCATCTCTCTCTCCCTCCTCATCTCTCTCTCCCTATCATGTCTCTTCCTCCCTAGCATCTGTCTCTTCCTCCCTAGCATCTGTCTCTTCCTCCTTGCATGTGTCTCTCTCTATGTGTAAAAATGCCGTCTGTCTCTTCCTCCCTAGTGTATGATCTCTTTCCTCCTAGCATCTGTCTCTCTTCCTCCCTAGCATCTGTCTCTTCCTCCTAGCATCTGTCTCTTCCTCCTAGCATCTGTCTCTTCCTCCTGGCATCTGTCTCTTCCTCCCTAGCATCTGTCTCTTCCTCCTAGCATCTGTCTCTTCCTCCTCCTAGCATCTGTCTCTCTCCTCCTAGCATCTCTCCCTAGCATCTGATCTCCTCCTGGCGTCTGTCTCTCTCTCTAGCCTGTCTCTCTCCATTGCATCTCTCTCTCCTCCTAGCATCTCTCTCTCTCTCCTAGCATCTCTCTTCCTCCTTGCATCTCTCTCTCCCTCCTAGCATCTCTCTCTTCCTCCCTAGCATCTGTCTCTTCCTCCCTAGCATCTGTCTCTTCCTCCCTAGCATCTGTCTCTTCCTCCTAGCATCTGTCTCTTCCTCCTAGCATCTCTCTCTCCTCCTAGCATCTCTCTCCTCCTAGCATCTCTCTCTCTCTCCCTAGCATCTGTCTCTCTCCTAGCATCTGTCTCTCTCCTCCCTGCATCTCTCTCTCCCTCCTTGCATCTCTCTCTTCCCTAGCATCTCTCTCTTCCTCCTTAGCATCTCTCTCTCCTCCTAGCATCGGTCTATTCCTCCCTAGCATCTGTCTCTTCCTCCCTAGCATCTCTCTCTCCCTCCTAGCATCTCTCTCCTGGCATCTCTCTCTCTCCCTGGCATCTGTCTCTCTCCCTAGCATCTGTCTCTCTCCCTAGCATCTCTCTCTCCTCCCTAGCATCTCTCTCTCTCCCCTAGCATCGGTCTCTTCCTCCCTAGCATCGGTCTCTTCCTCCCTAGCATCTGTCTCTTCCTCCCTAGCATCTCTCTCTTCCTCCCTAGCATCCGTCTCTTCCTCCCTAGCATCTGTCTCTTCCTCCTAGCATCTGTCTCTTCCTCCTAGCATCTGTCTCTTCCTCTATCATGTCTTAAAATCATCTAAAAATACGATGTGAAAAATATATGTGTCAAGGATGATGTAAAAAAATATGGCGTCATCTAAATAAGTATATGTAAAAATAATAATAATAGCATCGGGAGGTGTAATAATAATAATATGAGTGTAATGTGATGTGTAGATGTCGCCATGTATAAAAATAAAAATACAGTGTATGTCATCTCCTGGCGTCTCTCTGTCTCTCCTCCTATAGCATCTCTCTCTCCCTCCTAGCATCTCTCTCTCCCTCTATCCATTCTCTAGCATCTCCCTCCCTAGCATCTCTCTCTCTCCCTCTCTCCCTCCTAGCATCTCTCTCTTCCTCTCTAGCATATCTCCTCTCTCTCTCTCTATAGCATCTCTCTCTCTCCCTCCCTAGCATCTCTCCTCCATAAGTCTCTCTCTCTCTCTCCTAATCTCTCTCTTCCTCCCTAGAGATCTGTCTCTTCCTCCGTATGTCTGTATCTTCCTCCTAGCATCTGTCTGCTAGCATCTGTCTCTTCCTCCTGCGTCTGTCTGTTCTCCTAATATATAGGCATCTCTCTCCCTCTATAACTCTCTCCTGTAAAATATCCTGGCATCTAGCCTCCCTGGCATCTGTAAATCTCTCCCCATCTCCCCTAGCATCTCTCTCTCCTCCTAGCATCTCTCTCTCCCTCCTAGCATCTCTCTCTCTCACTGGCGTCTCTCTCTTCCTCCTAGCATCTCTCTCTCCTAGCATCTCCTCCCTCCTAGCATCTCTCTCTCCCTCCCTAGCATCTCTCTCTTCCTCCTAGCATCTCTCTCTCTCCTCCCTAGCATCTGTCTCTTCATCCTAGCATCTCTATCTTCCTCCTAGTCATCTGTCTCTCCCTAGCATCTCTCTCTCAAAAAATGTAGTCTCTCTTTCCTCTAGCATCTGTCTCCCTAGTCATCTAAAAATAGCATATCTCCCTCCCTCTCTAATCTCTCTCCCTCCTAGCATCTCTGTCTCTCCTCCTAGCATCTCTCTCTCCTCCTAGCATCTCTCTTCCTCCTAATCGGTCTCTTCCTCCCTAGCATCTGTCTCTTCCTCCCTAGCATCTGTCTCTTCCTCTATAGCATATCTCCCTCTCCTCTATAGCATCTCTCTCTCTCCCTCCATAGCATCTCTCTCCCTCCATAGCATCTCTCTCCCTCCATAGCATCTCTCTCCCTCCTGGCATCTCTCTCCTCCATGGCATCTCTTCCTCTAGCATGGTCTCTTCCTCCTGGCATCTGTCTCTCCTCCTCCATCTGTCTCCTCTCTGGCGTCTCTGCATCTCTCTCTGGCCTCCCTAGCTCTCTCTCTCTCCCTAGCATCTCTCTTCCCTCCTAGCATCTGTCTCTTCCTCCCTAGCATCTGTCTCTTCCTCCCTAGCATCTGTCTGTTCCTCCCTAGCATCTGTCTCTTCCTCCTAGCATCTGTCTTCCTCTCCCTAGCATCTCTCCCTCTGTCTCTCTCTCCCTCTCTCCTAGCATCTGTCTCTCTCCTAGCATCTGTCCCTCTCCTCCTAGCTCTCTCTCCCTCCTAGCATCTCTCTCTCTAGCTCTCTCTCTCCCTGGCAATCCCTCTTCCTCCTAGCATCTGTCTGTCTCTTCCTCTGCATCTCTCTCTCTCCCTCATCCCTCTTCCTCCATCATCCTTCTCTTCCTCCCTAGCATCTCTCTTCCTCCCTCATCCTTCCTCTAGCATCTCTCTCCCTACTCCTCTCTCTCCCTCTCTCCTCCCTAGCATCTGTCCTCTTCTCTCCCTAGAGATCTCTCTCTCTCCTCCTCTAGCTAGCTGTCTCTTCCTCCATGGCATCTCTCTCTTCCTCCTAATCTGTCTCTCCTCCTAGCATCTCTCCTCTCCCTCTCTCTCCCTCTCTATAGCATCTCCCTCCCTCTATAGCATCTGTCTCTCTCCATTCATCTCCTCCCTCTATGCATCTCTCCCTCCTCTATATCTCTCTTCCTCCTTAAACATCTCTCTCCTCCCTCCTCTATGGCATCTCTATCTCCTCCTCCATCTCTGCCTCTCCCTCCTCTATGGCATCTCCCTCTCCCTCATCTATAGCATCTCTCTCTCCTCTATGGCATCTCTCTCTTCCTCCCTGGCTCTCTCTCCCTCTAGCATCTCTCTCTCCCCTCCCTTGCATCTCTCTCTCCCTCCCTGGCGTCTCTCTCTCTCTCCCTAGCATCTCTCTCCCCTAGCATCTCTCTTCTTCTCCCTAGCATCTCTCTTCCTCCTAGCATCTGTCTCTTCCTCCCTAGCATCTGTCTCTTCCTCCCTAGCATCTGTCTCTTCCTCCCTAGCATCTGTCTCTTCCTCCCTAGCATCTGTCTCTTCCTCCTAGCATCTGTCTCTTCCTCCTAGCATCTGTCTCTTCCTCCTAGCATCTGTCTCTTCCTCCTAGCATCTGTCTCTTCCTCCTGGCATCTGTCTCTTCCTCCTAGCATCTGTCTGTTCCTCCTAGCATCTGTCTCTTCCTCCTAGCATCTCTCTCTCCTCCTAGCATCTCTCTCCTAGCATCTCTCTCTCTCCTAGCATCTGTCTCTTTCTCCTAGCATCTGTCTCTCTCCATTGCATCTCTCTCTCCCTCCCTTGCATCTCTCTCTCCTCCCTAGCATCTCTCTTCCTCCTAGCATCTCTCTCTCCTCCTAGCATCGGTCTCTTCCTCCCTAGCATCAAGTCTCTTCCTCCCTAGCATCTGTCTCTTCCTCCTAGCATCTGTCTCTTCCTCCTAGCATCTGTCTCTTCCTCCCTAGCATCTGTCTCTTCCTCCCTAGCATCTGTCTCTTCTCCCTAGCATCTCTCTCTCCTCCTAGCATCTCTCTCCTCTAGCATCTCTCTCTCTCCTAGCATCTGTCTCTCTCCCTTGCATCTGTCTCTCTCCTTGCATCTCTCTCTCTCTCCTCTCTCTCCCTCCCTAGCATCTCTCTTCCTCCTTAGCATCTCTCTCTCCTCCTAGCATCGGTCTATTCCTCCCTAGCATCTGTCTCTTCCTCCTAGCATCTCTCTCTCCCTCCCTAGCATCTCTCTCCTAGCATCTCTCTCTCTCTCCCTAGCATCTGTCTCTCTCCCTAGCATCTGTCTCTCTCCCTAGCATCTCTCTCTCCCTCCCTAGCATCTCTCTCTCTCCCTAGCATCTCTCTCTCTCCCTAGCATCGGTCTCTTCCTCCCTAGCATCGGTCTCTTCCTCCCTAGCATCTCTCTCTTCCTCCCTAGCATCTCTCTCTTCCTCCTAGCATCTCTCTCTTCCTCCCTAGCATCTCTCTCTTCCTCCTAGCATCCGTCTCTTCCTCCCTAGCATCTGTCTCTTCCTCCTAGCATCTGTCTCTTCCTCCCTAGCATCTGTCTCTTCCTCTATAGCATATCTCCTCTCCCTCCATAGCATCTCTCTCTCTCCCTCCATAGCATCTCTCTCCCTCCATAGCATCTCTCTCCCTCTATATCATCTCTCTCTCCCTCACTAGCATCTCTCTCTCCCTCACTGGCATCTCTCTCTCCCTCACTGGCATCTCTCTCCCTCCTCACTAGCATCTCTCTCTCTCCCTCCCTAAAATCTCTCTCTCTCCTCCCTAGCATCTCTCTCTCTCCCTCTAGCATCTCTCTCTCTCCCTCTCCCCCTCCTTAGCATCTCTCGCTCTCCCTCCTTAGCATCTCTCTCTCTCCCTTCCTAGCATCTCTCTCTCCCTCTATAGCATATCTCTCTCCCTCCTAGCATCTCTCTCTCTCCCTCTCTCTCTCTCCCTCTCTCCCTCCCTAGCATATCTCCCTCTCTCTCTCCCTCTATAGCATCTCCCTCTCTCCCTCCTAGCATCTCTCTCCCTCTACCTCCCTAGAATCTCTCTCTCTCCCTCTCTCTCTCTCCCTAGAATCTCTCTCCTCTCTCTCTCTCCCTAGCATATCCCTCTCTCCCTCCCTAGCATCTCTCTCTCTCCCTCTATCCCTCCTAGCATCTCTCTCTCCCCTCTATAGCATCTCCCTCTCTCCCTCCTAGCATCTCTCTCTCCCTCTCTCCTTCCCTAGCATCTCTCTCCCTAGAACTCTCTCTCTCTCCCTCTCTCCTCCCTAGCATCTCTCTCCCTCTCTCTCTAGCATCTCTCTCTCTCCTGGCTCTCTCTCTCTAAGCATCTCACCCTCTCACCCTCCCTAGCATCTCTCCCTCCCTAGCATCTCTCTCCCCTCTCTCTCTCTCTAGCTGTCTCTCTCTCTCTCTATATCTCTCTCTCCCTCTATAGCATCTCCCTCCCTCTATAGCATCTCCCTCCCTCTATAACATCTCTCCCTCCCTCTATAGCATCTCTCCCTCCTCTATAGCATCTCCCCTCCCTCTATAGAGATCTCTCTCTCCCCTCACTAGCATCTCTCTCTCTCCTCACTATCATCTCTCTCTCTCTCACTGTCATCTCTCTCTCCCTCCTAGCATCTCTCCCTCTAGCATCTCTCTCTCTTCCTCTCCCCCTCCCTAGCATCTCTCTCTTCCTCCTAGCATCTGTCTCTTCCTCCCTAGCATCTGTCTCTTCCTCCTAGCATCTGTCTCTTCCTCCTAGCATCTGTCTCTTCCTCCTAGCATCTGTCTCTTCCTCCCTAGCATCTGTCTCTTCCTCTATGCATATCTCCCTCTCCCTCTATGGCATCTCTCTCTCTCCCTCTATAGCATCTCTCTCTCTCCTCCATAGCATCTCTCTCCCTCCATAGCATCTCTCTCTCCTCCATAGCATCTCTCTCCCTCCATAGCATCTCTCTCCTCTAATAGCATCTCTCTCTCTCCCCTCACTAGCATCTCTCTCTCCCTCTATAGCATCTCTCTCTCGAATAGCATCTCTCTCTCTCTATATAGCATCTCTCTCTCCCTCTATAGCATCTCTCTCTTTCTCCCTTGCATCTCTCTCTTCCTCCTCCTGCATCTCTCTCTCCCTCCTAGCATCTCTCTCTTCCTCCCTAGCATCTCCCTCTCTTCCTCCCTAGCATCTCTCTTCCTCCTAGCATCTCTCTCCTCCCTAGCATCTCTCTCTCTCCCCTAGCATCTGTCTCTCTCTAGCATCTGTCTCTCTCCTAGCATCTGTCTCTCTCCCTAGCATCTCTCTCTCCCTCCTAGCATCTCTCTCTCTCCCCTAGCATCGGTCTCTTCCTCCTAGCATCTGTCTCTTCCTCCTCCCTAGCATCTGTCTCTTCCTCCCTAGCATCTGTCTCTTCCTCCCTAGCATCTGTCTCTTCCTCCTAGCATCTGTCTCTTCCTCCTAGCATCTGTCTTTCCTCCTAGCATCTGTCTCTTCCTCCTAGCATCTGTCTCTTCCTCCTAGCATCTCTCCCTCCCTAGCATCTCTCTCCCGTCTCTCTCTCTCTCCTAGCATCTGTCTCTTTCTCCCTAGCATCTGTCTCTCTCCATTGCATCTCTCTCTCCCTCCTTGCATCTCTCTCTCTCTCCTAGCATCTCTCTTCCTCCTAGCATCTCTCTCTCCCTCCCTAGCATCGGTCTCTTCCTCCCTAGCATCCGTCTCTTCCTCCTAGCATCTGTCTCTTCCTCCCTAGCATCTGTCTCTTCCTCCCTAGCATCTGTCTCTTCCTCCTAGCATCTGTCTCTTCCTCCCTAGCATCTGTCTCTTCCTCCTAGCATCTCTCTCTCCTCCCTAGCATCTCTCTCCCTAGCATCTCTCTCTCTCCCTAGCATCTGTCTCTCTCCCTAGCATCTGTCTCTCTCCATTGCATCTCTCTCTCCCTCCCTTGCATCTCTCTCTCTCTCCCTAGCATCTCTCTTCCTCCTTAGCATCTCTCTCTCCCTCCCTAGCATCGGTCTATTCCTCCCTAGCATCTGTCTCTTCCTCCCTAGCATCTCTCTCTCCTCCTAGCATCTCTCTCCCTAGCATCTCTCTCTCTCTCCCTAGCATCTGTCTCTCTCCTAGCATCTGTCTCTCTCCCTAGCATCTCTCTCTCCCTCCCTAGCATCTCTCTCTCTCCTCCTAGCATCTCTCTCTCTCCCTAGCATCTCTCTTCCTCCTAGCATCGGTCTCTTCCTCCCTAGCATCTCTCTCTTCCTCCCTAGCATCTCTCTCTTCCTCCCTAGCATCTCTCTCTTCCTCCCTAGCATCTCTCTCTTCCTCCCTAGCATCCGTCTCTTCCTCCCTAGCATCTGTCTCTTCCTCCCTAGCATCTGTCTCTTCCTCCCTAGCATCTGTCTCTTCCTCTATAGCATATCTCTTCTCTCCTCTATAGCATCTCTCTCTCTCTCCTCCATAGCATCTCTCTCTCTCCCTCTATAGCATCTCTCTCTCTCCCTCACTGCATCTCTCTCTTCACTGGCATCTGTCTCTCCCTCACTGGCATCTCTTTCTCTCCCTCACTAGCATCTCTCTCTCTCCCTCCCTAGCATCTCTCTCTCTCCCTCCTAGCATCTCTCTCTCTCCTCCTAGCATCTCTCTCTCCTCTCTCCCTCCTTAGCATCTCTCTCTCCCTCCTTAGCATCTCTCCTCTCCCTCCTAGCATCTCTCTCTCCCCTATAGCATATCTCTCTCTCCCCTCCTAGCATCTCTCTCTCTCCCTCTCTCCCTAGCATCTCCCTCTCTCCCTCCCTAGCATATCTCCCTCTCTCTCTCCCTCTATAGCATCTCCCTCTCTCCCTCCCTAGCATCTCTCTCCTCTCTACCTCCCTAGAATCTCTCTCTCTCCCTCTCTCTCTCCCTAGAATCTCTCTCCCTCTCTCTCTCCTAGCATATCCCTCTCTCCTCTAGCATCTCTCTCTCTCCTCTATCCCTCCCTAGCATCTCTCTCTCTCTCTCCTCTATAGCATCTCCCTCTCTCCCTCCCTAGCATCTCTCTCTCTCCCTTCTAGCATCTCTCTCCTAGAACTCTCTCTCTCTCCCTCTCTCCCTCCTAGCATCTCTCTCCTCTCTCTCTCTAGAATCTCTCTCACTCACTCTCTCTCTAAGCATCTCACCCTCTCACCCTCCCTAGCATCTCTCCCTCCTAGCATCTCTCCCTCTCTCTCTCTCTAGCTTCTCTCTCTCTCTCTCTAGCATCTCTCTCTCCCTCTATAGCATCTCCCTCCCTCTATTCTCATCTCCCTCCCTCTATAACATCTCTCCCTCCTCTATAGCATCTCTCCCTCCCTCTATAGCATCTCCCCTCCCTCTATAGAATCTCTCTCTCCCTCACTAGCATCTCTCTCTCTCCTCACTAGCATCTCTCTCTCTCCCTCACTAGCATCTCTCTCTCCTCCTAGCATCTCTCTCCCTCCCTAGCATCTCTCTCTCTTCCTCTCCCTCCCTAGCATCTCTCTCTTCCTCCCTAGCATCTGTCTCTTCCTCCCTAGCATCTGTCTCTTCCTCCCTAGCATCTGTCTCTTCCTCCCTAGCATCTGTCTCTTCCTCCCTAGCATCTGTCTCTTCCTCCCTAGCATCTGTCTCTTCCTCTCCTAGCATATCTCCTCTCCTCTATAGCATCTCTCTCTCTCCCTCTATAGCATCTCTCTCTCTCCCTCCATAGCATCTCTCTCCCTCCATGGCATCTCTCTCGCCATTGGCATCTCTCCCTCCATAGCATCTCTCTCCCTCTATAGCATCTCTCTCTCTCCTCACTAGCATCTCTCTCTCCCTCTATAGCATCTGTCTCTCTCGCTCTATAGCATCTCTCTCCCTCCCTATATAGCATCTCTCTCCCTCTATAGCATCTCTCTCTTCCTCCCTTGCATCTCTCTCTCCCTCCCTTGCATCTCTCTCTCCTCCTAGCATCTCTCTTCCTCCTAGCATCTCTCTCTTCCTCCTAGCATCTCTCTTCCTCCCTAGCATCTCTCTCCCTAGTCTCTCTCTCTGTAGTCATCTGTCTCTGTCCCTGGCATCTGTCTCCTCCTAATCTCTCTCTCTCCCTAGCATCTCTCTCTCCTCCCTAGCATCTCTCTCTCTCCCTAGCATCTGTCTCTTCCTCCTAGCATCTGTCTCTTCCTCCCTAGCATCTGTCTCTTCCTCCCTAGCATCTCTCTTCCTCCTAGCATCTGTCTCTTCCTCCTAGCATCTGTCTCTTCCTCCTAGCATCTGTCTCTTCCTCCCTAGCATCTGTCTGTTCCTCCTAGCATCTCCTCTTCCTCCTAGCATCTCTCTCTCCTCCTAGCATCTCTCTCCTCTCTAGCATCTCTCTCTCTCCTCTAGCATCTGTCTCTTTCTCCCTAGCATCTCTCTCTCTCTCCATTGCATCTCTCTCTCCTCCTTGCATCTCTCTCTCTCCCTAGCATCTCTCTTCCTCCTAGCATCTCTCCCCTCCCTAGCATCGGTCTCTTCCTCCTAGCATCCGTCTCTTCCTCCCTAGCATCTGTCTCTTCCTCCTAGCATCTGTCTCTTCCTCCCTAGCATCTGTCTCTTCCTCCTAGCATCTGTCTCTTCCTCCTAGCATCTGTCTCTTCCTCCTAGCATCTCTCTCTCCTCCTAGCATCTCTCTCCCTCTCTCTCTCTCTCCTCCCTAGCATCTGTCTCTCTCCTAGCATCTGTCTCTCTCCATTTGCATCTCTCTCCCTCCCTTGCATCTCTCTCTCTCTCCTAGCATCTCTCTTCCTCCTTAGCATCTCTCTCTCCCTCCCTAGCATCGGTCTATTCCTCCTAGCATCTGTCTCTTCCTCCCTAGCATCTCTCTCTCCTCCTAGCATCTCTCTCCCTCTCTCTCTCTCTCTCCTAGCATCTGTCTCTCTCCCTAGCATCTGTCTCTCTCCCTAGCATCTCTCTCCTCCTAGCATCTCTCTCTCCCTCCTAGCATCCTCTCTCTCCTAGCATCGGTCTCTTCTCTCCCTAGCATCGGTCTCTTCCTCCTAGCATCTCTCTCTTCCTCCCTAGCATCTCTCTCTTCTAGCATCTCTCTCTCCTCCCTAGCATCTCTCTTCCTCTAGCATCTCTCTCTTCCTCCTAGCATCTGTCTCTTCCTCTAGCATCTGTCTCTTCCTCCCTAGCATCTGTCTCTTCCTCTATAGCATCTGTCTCTTCCTCTATAGCATCTCTCTCTTCCTCCCTAGCATCCGTCTCTTCCTCCCCAGCATCTGTCTCTTCCTCCCAGTATCTGTCTCTTCCTCCACATCTCTCTGTCCCTCCATGGCATCTCTCCTCCATAGCATCTCTCCACTAGCATCTCTCTCTCTCCCTCCCATAGCATCTCTCTCTCCTCACTAACACGTCCCCTCACCTCAGGCATCTCTCTCTCTCCTCACTGGCATCTCTCTCTCTCCCTCCCTAGCATCTCTCTCTCCCTCCTAGCATCTCTCTCTCCCTCTCCCTCCATGCATCTCTCTCTCTCCCTCCTTAGCATCTCTCTCTCTCCCTCCCTAGCATCTCTCTCTCTCTCTCCTCTATAGCATCTCTCTCTCTCCTCTGTCTCTATCTCTCTCTCTCTCCCTCCCTAGCATATCTCTCTCTCTCTCCCCTCTAGCATCTCCTCTCTCTCCCCTCATCTCATCTCCTCTCTCCCTCCTAGCTCTCTCTCTCCTCTCTACCTCCTAGAATCTCTCTCTCTCCTCTCTCTCTCCTAGCATATCCTCTCTCCCTCCCTCTCTCTCCCTCTCTCCCTCTCCCTAGCATCTCTCTCTCTCTCCCCTCTATAGCATCTCCCTCTCTCCTCCCTAGCATCTCTCTCTCCCTCTCCCTTCCCTAGCATCTCTCTCCTAGAACTCTCTCTAGAATCTCTCTCTCTCCTCCTCCTAGCATCTCTCTCCCTCTCTCTAGAATCTCTCTC
>NW_024606799.1:0-12174 GCF_018296145.1 Oncorhynchus tshawytscha | reverse complement strand
GACAGTGATGAGGGGTGGTCGTTTGACTGCGGCTCCGTAGCGGATACAGGCAATGAGGCAGTGATCGCTGAGATCCTGGTTGAAGACAGCGGAGGTGTATTTGGAGGGCCAGTTGGTCAGGATGACGTCTATGAGGGTGCCCTTGTTTACAGAGTTAGGGTTGTACCTGGTGGGTTCCTTGATGATTTGTGTGAGATTGAGGGCATCTAGCTTAGATTGTAGGACTGGCGGGGTGTTAAGCATATCCCAGTTTAGGTCACCTAACAGAACAAACTCTGAAGCTAGATGGGGGGCGATCAATTCACAAATGGTGTCCAGGGCACAGCTGGGAGCTGAGGGGGGTCGGTAGCAGGCGGCAACCGTGAGAGACTTATTTCTGGAGAGAGTAATTTTCAAAATTAGTAGTTCGAACTGTTTGGGTATGGACCTGGAAAGTATGACATTACTTTGCAGGCTATCTCTGCAGTAAACTGCAACTCCTCCCCGTTTGGCAGTTCTATCTTGACGGAAGATGTTATAGTTGGGTATGGAAATCTCAGAATTTTTGGTGGCCTTCCTGAGCCAGGATTCAGACACAGCAAGGACATCAGGGTTAGCAGAGTAGCAAAAGCAGTGAGTAAAACAAACTTAGGAGGAGGCTTCTGATGTTGACATGCATGAAACCAAGGCTTTTTCGATCACAGAAGTCAACAAATGAGGGTGCCTGGGGACATGCAGTCTGGGTTTACCTCCACATCACCAAGGAACAGAGGAGGAGTAGAATGAGGGAAAAGAAGCGCTATCAAAACTGGTCAGCCTTGAGCGTTGGGAACAGAGAATAAAAGGAGCAGGTTTCTGGGCATGGTAGAATATATTCAGGCATAATGCGCAGACAGGGTATGGTGGGGTGCGGGTACAGCGGAGGTAAGCCCAGGCACTGGGTGATGATGAGAGAGGTTGTATCTCTGGACATGCTGGTAGTAATGGGTGAGGTCACCGCATGTGTGGGAGGTGGGACAAAGGAGGTTCAGGGGTATGAAGAGTGGAACTAGTGGCTCCATTGTGAAACTAAAAACAATGATAACTAACCTGAACAACAGCATACAAGGCATATTGACATTTGAGAGAGACATACAGCGAGGCATACAGTAATCACAGGTGTTGAATTGGGAAAGCTAGCTAAAACAGTAGCTAAAACAGTAGGTGAGACAACAGCTAATCAGCTAGCACAACAACAGCAGGTAAAATGGCGTACTAGGCAGGGAGGGGGTCGGACTAGGCAGTGCTGGGGGCCAACAGATAAAACAAACAAGCAGAATGGAGTACCGTGGTTAATGGACAGTCCAGAGTGCATCAGCTATGTAGCCAAGCAGATCAGTGTCCAGGGGGCAGCGGTGGATGGGGCAGGGAAGCTGGACTGGCTAGGTGTTATCCAGGTTAAAAAACTAACAATCTAACAATGACTAAATAGCTTGTAGCTAGTTAGCTGGTTGGAGGTTCTTCTTCAGGTTCTTGAGTGTGTTCTAAAAATTAAAAATAATAGCGATTCCGTATCACATTGGGTGAGGCAGGTATCCGGAAGGTAAAAACAAATTAAAAAATCAAAAGAGATTGAAAGTAAATATGGGTCCAGTGAGTGTTTGGGGACGCGCGATTCAGACGGTTAGCAGGCCTGTGCTAACAAGCTAACAGTTTGGTAGGCCGGGGCTAAACAAGGTAGCAGTTAGCGGACCGGGGCTGGACAAGCTAGCAGTTAGCAGGCCGAATTAGCAAGCAAGGAGATAGCAAGGGCTAGAAAGTTAGCCTTTGGGGGACGTCGCGATGGGGTGAGTCTGTTTATTCCTCTTCATGCGGTGACATCGATAGACCGGTCAGGGGTCCGGATATTGTAGCCCAGGAGTATGCTTCGGTGGTAGCACAGGAGCTCTGGCCGGGCTAGCTTCAAGCTAAGTGGGTGGAAACGCTAGCCAGGAGTAATCATCTGGGGTTGCGGTTTAGCTAGATAGCTAGTTGTGAAGATCCAGCTGAAAATGTTCCGTTTACGGTGGGAATCCGGGGATAAAAAATATAATATCCAGCTGAAGGTCCGTTATGGTCTTCAGGAATCCGGGGATAGAGCTCGGGTTAGAGGCGGGTTGTTCGAGCTGGCGTTTTTAAAGAGATATGCTAGAAAAAACTAAAAAGCGATTTCCGAGCTAAAGGTTAGCTGATGACCGTTAGCTGAAGACCGCTAGCAATGGTTTGTTGACTGATACCTGGTAGTTAGCTGGCTAGCTAGCTTCAGTTGAGGGGATCCAAAATGTTCTCTTTTATCCTCTAGAGAGGGGGTAACTGCTCTCTTTTATCCTCTAGAGAGGGGGTAACTGCTCTTTTTATCCTCTAGAGAGGGGGTAACTGCACCTCTAGAGAGGGGGTTTATCCTCTAGAGAGGGGGGGTAACTGCTCTCTTTATCCTCTAGAGAGGGGGTAACTGCTCTCTTTTATCCTCTAGAGAGGGGGTAACTGCTCTCTTTTTAACCCTCTAGAGAGGGGGTAACTGCTCTCTCTTTGTCCTCTATAGAGGGGGTAACTGTTCTCTTTTATCCTCTAGAGAGGGGGTAACTGTTCTCCTCTAACCCTCTAGAGAGGGGGTAACTGCTCTCTTTTATCCTCTAGAGAGGGGGTAACTGCTCTCCTTTATCCTCTAGAGAGGGGGTAACTGTTTTTATCCCTCTAGAGAGGGGGTAACTGCTCTCTTTTTTTATCCTCTAGAGAGGGGGTAACTGCTCTCTTTTATCCTCTAGAGAGGGGGTAACTGCTCACTTTTATCCTCTAGAGAGGGGGTAACTGCTCTCTTTTATCCTCTAGAGAGGGGGTAACTGCTCTCTTTTATCCTCTAAGAGGGGGCAACTGTTCTCTTTATCCTCTAGAGAGGGGGTAACTGTTCTCCTCTAACCCTCTAGAGAGGGGTAACTGCTCTCTTTATCCTCTAGAGAGGGGGTAACTGCTCTCCTCTAACCCTCTAGAAAGGGTAACTGCTCTATTTTATCCCTCTAGAGAGGGGGTAACTGCTCTCCTCTAACCCTCTAGAGAGGGGGTAACTGCTCTATTTTATCCTCTAGAGAGGGGGTAACTGCTCTCCTCTAACCCTCTGGAGAGGGGGTAACTGCTCTCGCTTTATCTCTCTAGAGAGGGGGTAACTGTTTCTCTTTTATCCCTCTAAAGAGGGGTTAACTGCTCTCTTTTATCCCTCTAGAGAGGGGGTAACTGTTCTCCTCTAACCCTCTAGAGAGGGGTTAACTGCTCTCTTTTATCCTCTAGAGAGGGGGTAACTGCTCTCTTTTATCCTCTAGAGAGGGGGTAACTGCTCTCTTTTATCCTCTAGAGGGGGTAACTGATCCTCTAGAGAGGGGGTAACTGCTCTCTTTTATCCCTCTAGAGGGGTAACTGCTCTCTTTATCCTCTAGAGAGGGGGTAACTGCTCTCTTTTATCCTCTATAGAGGGGGGGTAACTGTTCTCTTTATCCTCTAGAGAGGGGGTAACTGTTCTCTTCTAGAGAGGGGTAACTGCTCTCTTTTATCCTCTAGAGAGGGGGTAACTGCTCTCCTCTAACCCTCTAGAGAGGGGTAACTGCTCTCTTTTATCCTCTAGAGAGGGGGTAACTGCTCTCCTCTAACCCTCTGGAGAGGGGTAACTGCCCTAACCCTCTAGAGAGGGGGTAGCTGCTCTCTTCTAGCCCTCTAGAAAGGGGGTAACTGCTCTCTTTATCCCTCTAGAGAGGGGGTAACTGCTCTCTTTTATCCCTCTAGAGAGGGGGTAACTGCTCTCTTTTATCCCTCTAGAGAGGGGTTATCTCCTTTAAAGAGGGGTTAACTGCTCTCTTTTATCCCTCTAGAGAGGGGGTAACTGTTCTCCTTAACCCTCTAGAGAGGGGTTAACTGCTCTCTTTTATCCCTCTAGAGAGGGTAACTGTTCTCTTTATCCCTCTAGAGAGGGGTTAACTGCTCTCTTATCCCTCTAGAGAGGGGGGTAACTGTTCTTTAGTCCTCTAGAGAGGTTAACTGTTCCTTATCCCTCTCTAGAGACAACTGTTCTCTTCTAACCCTTGAGAGGGGTAACTGCTCTCTTTATCCCTCTAGAGAGGGTAACTGTCCTTATCTCTAGAGAGGGGTTATTCTCTTTTATCCCTCTATAGAGGACACATTGAATAACAGATAGTCTGTACTGTTTTAGCCCATAGAGAACTGCATCTTTTATCCTCTAGAGAGGGGGTAACTGCTATTTTATCCAATAGAGAACACATTGAATAACAGATAACTGTCCTTACTGCTATCCCTAGAGACACATTGAATAACAGATAGTCCTTACTGGGGGGACAGTAACCCATAGAAACACATTGAATAACAGATAGTCCTTACTGCTATTAGAAACACATTGAATAACAGATAGTCCTTACTGCTATTAGAAAACACATTGAATAACAGATCCTTACTGTATTAGAAACACATGAATAACAGATAGTCCTTACTGCTATTAGCCCATAGAAACACATTGAATAACAGATAGTCCTTACTGCTATTAGCCATAGAAACACATTGAATAACAGATAGTCCTTTTATTAGAATAACACATTGAATAACAGATCCTTACTGCTATTAGAAACACATTGAATAACAGATAGTCCTTACTGCTATTAGCCCATAGAAACACATTGAATAACAGATAGTCCTTACTGCTATTAGAAACACATATTAGCTATTAGCCCATAGAAACACATTGAATAACAGACAGTCCTTACAGATAGTCCTTATGCCCCATAGAAACACATTGAATAACAGATAGTCCTTACTGCTATTAGCCCATAGAAACACATTGAATAACAGATAGTCCTTACTGATAGAAACACATTGAATAACAGATAGTCCTTACTGCTATCAGCCCATAGAAACACATTGAATAACAGATAGTCCTTACTGCTATTAGAAACACATTGAATAACAGATAGTCCTTACTGCTATTAGCCCATAGAAACACATTGAATAACAGATAGTCCTTACTGCTATTAGAAACACATTGAATAACAGATAGTCCTTACTGCTATTAGCCCATAGAAACACACATTGAATAACAGATAGTCCTTACTGCTATTAGAAACACATTGAATAACAGATAGTCCTTACTGCTAATAACAGACAGTCCTTATTTGAATAACAGATAGTCCTTACTGCTATTAGCCCATAGAAACACATTGAATAACAGATAGTCCTTACTGCTATTAGCCAATAGAAACACATTGAATAACAGATAGTCCTTACTGCTATTAGCCCATAGAAACACATTGAATAACAGATAGTCCTTACTGCTATTAGCCCATAGAAACACATTGAATAACAGATAGTCCTTACTGCTATTAGTGTCAATAGAAACATGTTGAATAACAGATTCCTGTAGTGTCTGAAGTGTCTGAAGTGTCATGGATAGAACAAAGTGTCTGAAGTGTCTGAAGTGTCTGTAGTGTCTGTAGTGTCTGTATTAGTGTCCCAAGAAACACATTGAATGCCTGATAGTGCCTGTAGTGTCTATTGTCTGTAGTGTCTGTACATGTCTGAAGTGTCTGTAGTGTCTGTAGTGTCTGTAGTGTCTGTAGTGTCTGAAGTGTCTGTAGTGTCTGTAGTGTCTGTAGTGTCTGAAGTGTCTGAAGTGTCTGTAGTGTCTGTAGTGCCTGTGTCTGAAGTGTCTGTAGTGTCTGTAAGTGTCTGTAGTGTCTGTAGTGTCTGTAGTGTCTGTAGTGTCTGTGTCTGTAGTGTCTGTAGTGTCTGTAGTGTCTGTAGTGTCTGTAGTGTCTGTAGTGTCTGTAGTGTCTGTAGTGTCTGTAGTGTCTGTAGTGTCTGTAGTGTCTGTAGTGTCTGATATATCACAAGTGTCTGTAGTGTCTGTCCTGTATCTGAGAGATGTTTACATGTATTTATCCCTTTATTTATCTACACTAAACTATCTCCGTATATATTTGATATATTTCCATACATAGTTTTAACTGGTCCCGGAACATTCAGACTAGTCTTGTGGGGTTTGGTCACATTGGTGTGTATCCCAAACCGTTCTAACGCTACATACAGAAGTTGGCAGATCAGCTGTATCGATTTCAGACGAGTATTGAGTCGCTACCTTTCCACAGATGGGTCAAAATAGTTTCTGTAGTGGTCATAGTAGCGTGTAGCCCAAACCGTTTGGACGCTACAGACGTTTTTCGTGAGAAGATCACATTTTTGGGGGTTTGTCTCATGGTCTGACGAACACCACTCTGGCTCTAGCTTTCAGGCGGAAGTGGTGGATTGAGACGCAGCCCAAAACACAGATACACTCCAAATACAAAAGTATATTTAGGCTTTTTCATCCACACCCATCGCTGACTGGTGTATATAAATTTAGCACATAGCCATGCAATCTCCATAGACATTTGGCAGTCGAATGGCCTTACTGAAAAGCTCAGTGAGATTCAATGTGGCACTGTCATATGATGCCACCTTTCCAACAAGTAAGTTGGTCAAATTTCTGCTCTGCTAGACCTGCCCAGTTAACTGTAAGTGTTGTTATTGTGAAGTGGAAACGTCTAGGAGTAACAAGGCTTAGTAGTGGTAGGCCACACAAGCTCACACAACGGGACCGCCGAGTCCTGAAGCACATAGCATCACTCACTACCGAGTTCCAAACTGCCTCTTGTAGCAACATCAGCACAATAACTGTTCGTAGGGTGCTTCATGAAATGGGTTTCCATGGCCGAGCAGCTCCACACAAACTTAAGATCACCATGTGCAATGCCAAGCGTCGGCTGGAGTGATGTAAAGCTCGCCGCTATGGACTCTGGGCAGTGGAAATCCGTTCTCTGGAGTGATGAATCATGACTGCTGGAGCACGTGCTACGGGTGGGTGTTGTTATCGTGACAAATGATCTGAGGTAAGGCGGAGCTTTACCTAGCAAAGATTTATAGATGACCTGGAGCTAGTGGGTCTGGCAACGAATATGTAGTGAGGGCCAGCTGACTAGAGCATACAGGTCACAGTGGTGGGTGATATAAGGGGCTTTGGTGACAAACAGATGGCACTGTGATAAACTGCATCCAGTTTGCTGAGTAGAGTATTGGAAGCTATTTTGTAAATGACATCGCCGAAGTCGAGGATCGGTCAGTTTTACTAGGGTAAGTTTGGAGACGTGAGTGAAGGAGGCTCTGTTGCGAAATAGGAAGCTGATTCTAGATTTGATTTTGGATTGGAGATGTTTGATATGAGTCTGGAAGGAGAGTTTACAGTCTAGCCAGACACCTAGGTATTTGTAGTTGTCCACATACTGTAGGTCAGAACCGTCCAGAGTAGTGATGCTAGTTGTGCGGGCAGGTACGGGCAGTGAACGGTTGAAAAGCATGCATTTGTTTTTACTAGCGTTTAAGAGCAGTTGGAGGCCACGAAAGGAGTGTTGTGTGGCTTTGAAGCTCATTTGGAGGTTAGATAGCACAGTGTCCAAAGAAGGGCCAGATGTATACAGAATAGTGTTGTCTGCGTAGGGGTGGATCAGGAATCACCAGCAGCAAGAGTGACATCGTTGATATACACAGAGAAAAGAGTCAGCCCGAGAATTGAACCCTGTGGTACCCCATAGAGACTGCCAGCGGTCCGGACAACAGGCCCTCCGATTTGACACACTGAACTCTGTCTGCGAAGTAGTTGGCAGTCATTTGAGAAACCAAGGCTGTTGAGTCTGCCGATAAGAATCCGGTGATTGACAGAGTCGAAAGCCTTGGCCAGGTCGATGAAGACGGCTGCACAGTACTGTCTTTTATCGATGGCGGTTATGATGTCATTTAGTACCTTGAGTGTGGCTGAGGTGCACCCGTGACCAGCTCAGAAACCGGATTGCACAGTGTAGAAGGTACAGTGGGATTCGAGATGGTCAGTGACCTGTTTGTTGACTTGGCTTTCAAAGACTTTAGAAAGGCAGGGCAGGATGGATATAGGTCTATAACAGTCTAGGTGTCAACCACTTTGAAGAGGGGGATGACTGCGGCAGCTTTCCAAACTTTAGGGAAGTTAAACAGGATAGTAATAGGGGTTGCAACAATGGCAGCGGATAGTTTTAGAAAGAGAGGGTCCAGATTGTCTAGCCCAGCTGATTTGTACTGCTCCAGGTTATGCAGCTCTTTTAGAACATCAGCTATCTGGATTTGGGTGAAGGAGAAGCTCGGGCATGTAGCTGCGGGGGGGCAGAGCTGTTTGCCGGGGATGGGGTAGCCAGGAGGAAACATGAGCAGCCGTAGAGAAATGCTTCTTGAAATTCTCGATTATCTGTGGTGACAGTGTAACCTAGCCTCAGTGCAGTGGGCAGCTGGGAGGAGGTGCTCTTGTTCTCCATGGACTTCACAGTGTCCCAGAACTTTTGGAGTTGGAGCTACAGGATGCAAACTTCTGCCTGAAGAAGCTGGCCTTAGCTTTCCTGACTGACTGCGTGTATTGGTTCCTGACTTCCCTGAACAGTTGCATATCGCGGGGACTATTCAATGCTATTGCAGTCCTTTTTTGAAAGGGGCATGCTTATCTAAAATGGTGAGGAAGTTACTTTTAAAGAATGACCAGGCATCCTCAACTGACGGGATGAGGTCAATGTCCTTCCAGGATACCCGGCCAGGTCGATTAGAAAGGCCTGCTCACAGAAGTGTTTTAGGGAGCGTTTGACAGTGATGAGTGGTGGTCGTTGACAGCGGCTCCGTAGCGGATACAGGCAATGAGGCAGTGATCGCTGAGATCCTGGTTGAAGACAGCAGAGGTGTATTTGGTGGGCCAGTTGGTCACGATGACGTCTATGAGGGTGCCCTTGTTTACAGATTTAAGGTTGTACCTGGTGGGTTCCTAGATGATTTGTGTGAGATTGAGGGCATCTAGCTTAGATTGTAGGACTGCCGAGGTGTTAAGCATATCCCAGTTTAGGTCACCTAACAGAACAAACTCTGAAGCTAGATGGGGGCGATCAATTCACAAATGGTGTCCAGGGCACAGCTGGGAGCTGAGGGGGTTGGTAGCAGGCGGCAACAGTGAGAGACTTATTTCTGGAGAGAGTAATTTTCAAAATTAGTAGTTCGAACTGTTTGGGTATGGACCTGGAAAGTATGACATTACTTTGCAGGCTCTCTCTGCAGTAAACTGCAACTCCTCCCCTTTGGCAGTTCTATCTTGACGGAAGATGTTATAGTTGGGTATAGAAATCTCAGAATTTTGGTGGCCTTCCTAAGCCAGGATTCAGACACGGCAAGGACATCAGGGCAATCCGGCGGTGCAGCCAGCGGGTTTCTCTACGCATCGCGCCGACAGAAACAAACATCTTTCTGGTAAGAAGAGGGGCGGGGGCGTATGCCTTATGGCCAACGTGACATGGTGTGATGAAAGAAACATACAGGAACTCAAATCCTTCTGTTCACCTGATTTAGAATTCCTCACAATCAAATGTAGACCGCATTATCTACCAAGAGAATTCTCTTCGATTATAATCACAGCCGTATATATCCCCCCCCCAAGCAGACACATCGATGGCTCTGAACAAACTTTATTTAACTCTCTGCAAACTGGAAAACGATTTATCCGGAGGCTGCATTCATTGTAGCTGGGGATTTTAACAAGGCTAATCTGAAAACAAGACTCCCTAAATTTTATCAGCATATCGATTGCGCAACCAGGGGTGGAAAGACCCTGGATCATTGTTACTCTAACTTCCGCGACGCATATAAGGCCCTGCCCCGCCCCCTTTCGGAAAAGCTGACCACGACTCCATTTTGTTGATCCCTGCCTACAGACAGAAACTAAAACAAGAAGCTCCCACACTGAGGTCTGTCCAACGCTGGTCCGACCAAGCTGACTCCACACTCCAAGACTGCTTCCATCACGTGGACTGGGAGATGTTTCGTATTGCGTCAGACAACAACATTGACGAATACGCTGATTCGGTGTGCGAGTTCATTAGAACATGCGTTGAAGATGTCGTTCCCATAGCAACGATTAAAACATTCCCTAACCAGAAACCGTGGATTGATGGCAGCATTCGTGTGAAACTGAAAGTTTGCAAGTTGTCTGGTAACATGACTGAATACAAACAGTGCAGCTATTCCCTCCGCAAGGCTATCAAACAAGCTAAGCGCCAGTGCAGAGACAAAGTAGAATCTCAATTCAACGGCTCAGACACAAGAGGCATGGTCTACAGTCAATCACGGACTACAGGAAGAAACCCAGCCCAGTCACGGACCAGGATGTCTTGCTCCCAGGCAGACTAAATAACTTTTTTGCCCGCTTTGAGGACAATACAGTGCCAATGACACGGCCTGCAACGAAAACATGCGGTCTCTCCTTCACTGCAGCCGAAGTGAGTAAGACATTTAAACGTGTTAACCCTCGCAAGGCTGCAGGCCCAGACGGCATCCCCAGCCGCGCCCTCAGAGCATGCGCAGACCAGCTGGCCGGTGTGTTTACGGACATATTCAATCAATCCCTATACCAGTCTGCTGTTCCCACATGCTTCAAGAGGGCCACCATTGTTCCTGTTCCCAAGAAAGCTAAGGTAACTGAGCTAAACGACTACCGCCCCGTAGCACTCACATCCGTCATCATGAAGTGCTTTGAGAGACTAGTCAAGGACCATATCACCTCCACCCTACCTGACACCCTTGACCCACTCCAATTTGCTTACCGCCCAAATAGGTCCACAGACGATGCAATCTCAACCACACTGCCCTAACCCATCTGGACAAGAGGAATACCTATGTGAGAATGCTGTTCATCGACTACAGCTCGGCATTCAACACCATAGTACCCTCCAAGCTCGTCATCAAGCTCGAGACCCTGGGTCTCGACCCCGCCCCTGTGCAACTGGGTACTAGACTTCCTGACGGGCCGCCCCCAGGTGGTGAGGGTAGGCAACAACATCTCCTCCCCGCTGATCCTCAACACTGGGGCCCCACAAGGGTGCGTTCTGAGCCCTCTCCTGTACTCCCTGTTCACCCACGACTGCGTGGCCATGCACGCCTCCAACTCAATCATCAAGTTTGTGGACGACACAACAGTGGTAGGCTTGATTACCAACAACGACGAGACGGCCTACAGGGAGGAGGTGAGGGCCCTCGGAGTGTGGTGTCAGGAAAATAACCTCACACTCAACGTCAACAAAACTAAGGAGATGATTGTGGACTTCAGGAAACAGCAGAGGGAACACCCCCCCATCCACATCGATGGAACTGTAGTGGAGAGGGTAGCAAGTTTTAAGTTCCTCGGCATACCCATCACAGACAAACTGAATTGGTCCACTCACACAGACAGCATCGTGAGGAAGGCGCAGCAGCGCCTCTTCAACCTCAGGAGGCTGAAGAAATTCGGCTTGTCACCAAAAGCACTCACAAACTTCTACAGATGCACAATCGAGAGCATCCTGGCGGGCTGTATCACCGCCTGGTATGGCAACTGCACCGCCTCAACCGTAAGGCTCTCCAGAGGGTAGTGAGGTCTGCACAACGCATCACCGGGGCAAACTACCTGCCCTCCAGGACACCTACACCACCCGATGCTACAGGAAGGCCATAAAGATCATCAAGGACATCAACCACCCGAGCCACTGCCTGTTCACCCCCGCTGTCATCCAGAAGGCGAGGTCAGTACAGGTGCATCAAAGCTGGGACCGAGAGACTGAAAAACAGCTTCTATCTCAAGGCCATCAGACTGTTAAACAGCCACCACTAACATTGAGTGGCTACTGCCAACACACTGTCAATGACACTGACTCTACTCCAGCCACTTTAATCATGGGAATTGATGGGAAATGATGTAAATATATCACAAGACACGTTAAACAATGCTACCTTATATAATGTTACTTACCCTACATTATTCATCTCATATGCATACGTAGATACTGTACTCTATATCATCGACTGCATCCTTATGTAATACATGTATCACTAGCCACTTTAACTATGCCACTTGGTTTCCATACTCATCTCATATGTATATACTGTACTCGATATCATCTACTGTATCTTGCCTATGCTGCTCTGTACCATCACTCATTCATATACCCTTATGTACATATTCTTTATCCCCTTACACTGTGTATAAGACAGTAGTTTTTTTGGAATTGTTCGTTATTACTGCATTGTCGGAACTAGAAGCACAAGCATTTTGCAACACTC
>NW_024606798.1:0-12169 GCF_018296145.1 Oncorhynchus tshawytscha | reverse complement strand
TCTTTCCTCCCTCTCCTTTCTCTCTCTCTTTCTGTCTCTCTCCTTTCCCCCTCTCCTTTCTCTCTTTTTCCCTCCCTCTCCTTTCTCTCTCTTTCCTCCCCTCTCCTTTCTCTCTCTCTTTCTGTCCCTTTCCCCCTCTTTTCTCTCTCTCTCTCTTTCCTCCCTCTCCTTTCTCTCTCTCTTTCCTCCCTCTCCTTTCTCTCTCTCTTTCCTCCCTCTCCTTTCTCTCTCTCTTTTTCTCCCTCTCCTTTCTCTCTCTCTTTCTGTCTCCCTCTCCTTTCTCTCTCTCTTTCCTCCCTCTCCTTTCTCTCTCTTTCAGTCTCCCTCTCATTTCTCTCTCTCTTTCTGTCTCTCTCTCTTTCCGTCCTCTCCTTTCTCTCTTTCTCCCTCATCTCCTTTCTCTCTCTCTTTCCCCCTCTCCTTTCTCTCTCTCTTTCCCCCCTCTCCTTTCTCTCTCTCTTTTCTGTCTCCCTCTCTCTTTCTCCCCTCTCTCTTTCCTCTCTCTTTCTGTCTCTCTCTCTTTCCCCCTCTCCTTTCTCTCTTTCTTTCCTCCCTCTCATTTCTCTCTCTCTTTCCTCCCTCTCCTTTCTCTCTTTTTCTCCCTCTCTCTTTCCTCTCCTTTCTCTCTCCTCTCTTTTCCTCCCTCTCCTTTCTCTCTCTCTTTCCTCCCTCTCCTTTCTCTCTCTCTTTCCTCCCTCTCCTTTCTTCTCTCTTTCTGTCTCCCTCTCTTTCTCTCCTTTCCTCCCCTCTCCTTTCTCTCTCTCCTTTCCTCCCTCTTTCTGTCTCTCTCTCTTTCCTCCCTCTCCTTTCTCTCTCTCTTTCCTCCCTCTCCTTTCTCTGTCTCTTTCCCCCTCTCCTTTCTCTCTCTCTTTCTTTCCTCCCTCTCATTTCTCTCTCTCTTTCCTCCCTCTCCTTTCTCTCTTTCTCTCTCTCTCTCTTTCCTCCCTCTCCTTTCTCTCTCTCTTTCCCCCTCTCCTTTCTCTCTTTTCCCCCTGTCTTTCTCTCTCTTTCCTCCTCTCCCTCTCCTTTCTCTCTCTCTTTCCTCCCTCTCCTTTCTCTCTCTCTTTCTCCCTCTCTTTCTTTCCTCCTTTCTCTCTCTCTTTCTCTCTCTCTTTCCTCCCTCTCCTTTCTCTCTCTCTTTCTTTCTCTGTCTCTCTCTGTCTCTCTCTTTCTCTCTCTCTTTCCTCTTTCCTCCCTCTCTTTCTCTCTCTCTCTCTGTCTCTCTCTCTCTTTCTCTGCATAATGTCCTCGTCGTCTCTCGTCGTCTTCGGAGGTGAGTATTTACACAACAGATGTAGGGGAGTGGTTGAGATGAGAGACGAAGGTCACCAACAGTGGGATGCATCCCCTGAAAAAAGTTATGCGGCGCAGAAGGTGTGAGACACGGATGGGAGGATGAGAAGGAGTAGAGGCAATCTGGAAAGGTAAACATTTACCCATTCATCTGGTAGGAGTAGAGAACCAGGAGAGGGATGAAAGAGAGAACCAGGAGAGGGAGGAAAGAGAGAGAACCAGGAGAGGGAGGAAAGAGAGAGAACCAGGAGAGGGAGGAAAGAGAGAACCAGGAGAGGGAGGAAGAGAGAGAACCAGGGAGGGAGGAAGAGAGAGAACCAGGAGGGAGGGAGGAACCAGGAGAGGGAGGAAGAGAGAGAACCAGGAGAGGGAGGAAGAGAGAACCAGGAGAGGGAGGAAGAGAGAACCAGGAGAGGGAGGAAGAGAGAGAACCAGGAGAGGGATGAAAGAGAGAACCAGGAGAGGGAGGAAGAGAGAACCAGGAGAGGTAGGAAAGAGAGAACCAGGAGAGGAAGAGAGAAACCAGGAGAGGGAGGAAAGAGAGAGCCAGGAGAGGGAGGAAAGAGAGAACCAGGAGAGGGAGGAAAGAGAGAGAACCAGGAGAGGGAGGAAAGAGAGAGAACCAGGAGAGGGAGGAAAGAGAGAACCAGGAGAGGGAGGAAAGAGAGAGAACCAGGAGAGGTAGGAAAGAGAGAGTCTCAGTCGCCTGTCTCTCTCTCTCTGATCAGTGAGCCCAGTCTCATGTCTCTCTCTCTCCTCAGTGAGCCCAGTCTCCTGTCTCTCTCTCTCTGATCAGTGAGCCCAGTCTCCTGTCTCTCTCTCTCTGCTCAGTGAGCCCAGTCTCATGTCTCTCTCTCTCCTCAGTGAGCCCAGTCTCCTGTCTCTCTCTCTGATCAGTGAGCCCAGTCTCCTGTCTCTCTCTCTCTGCTCAGTGAGCCCAGTCTCCTGTCTCTCTCTCTCCTCAGTGAGCCCAGTCTCCTGTCTCTCTCTCTCTCTCTGATCAGTGAGCCTCGTCTCCTGTCTCTCTCTCTCTCTCTGATCAGTGAGCCTCGTCTCCTGTCTCTCTCTCTCTCTGATCAGTGAGCCCAGTCTCCTGTCTCTCTCTGCTCAGTGAGCCCAGTCTCCTGTCTCTCTCTCTGATCAGTGAGCCCAGTCTCCTGTCTCTCTCTCTCTCTGCTCAGTGAGCCCAGTCTCCTGTCTCTCTCTCTGCTCAGTGAGCCTCGTCTCCTGTCTCTCTCTCTGCTCAGTGAGCCCAGTCTCCTGTCTCTCTCTCTGATCAGTGAGCCCAGTCTCCTGTCTCTCTCTCTGATCAGTGAGCCCAGTCTCCTGTCTCTCTCTCTGATCAGTGAGCCCAGTCTCCTGTCTCTCTCTCTGATCAGTGAGCCCAGTCTCCTGTCTCTCTCTCTGATCAGTGAGCCTCGTCTCCTGTCTCTCGCTCTGATCAGTGAGCCTCGTCTCCTGTCTCTCTCTCTCTGATCAGTGAGCGTCGTCTGCGGTCTCTCTCTCTGATCAGTGAGCCTCGTCTCCTGTCTCTCTCTCTCTGATCAGTGAGCCTCGTCTGCGGTCTCTCTCTCTGATCAGTGAGCCTTGTCTCCTATCTCTCTCTTTCTGATCAGTGAGCCTCGTCTCAGTCTCTCTCTCTGCTCAGTGAGCCTCGTCTCCTGTCTCTCTCTCTGATCAGTGAGCCTCGTCTCCAGTCTCTCTCTCTCCTCAGTGAGCCCAGTCTCCTGTCTCTCTCTCTGCTCAGTGAGCCTCGTCTCCAGTCTCTCTCTCTCCTCAGCGAGCCCAGTCTCCTGTCTCTCTCTCTGCTCAGTGAGCCTCGTCTCCAGTCTCTCTCTCTCCTCAGTGAGCCTCGTCTCCTGTCTCTCTCTCTCTGCTCAGTGAGCCTCGTCTCCTGTCTCTCTCTCTGCTCAGTGAGCCTCGTCTCCAGTCTCCTCTCTCTCTGCTCAGTGAGCCTCGTCTCCAGTCTCTCTCTCTCCTCAGTGAGCCCAGTCTCCTCTCTCTCTCCTCAGTGAGCCCAGTCTCCTGTCTCTCTGAAGTGGTAATGAGAGGCACGCTGGAGCCTCTGATTCCAGTGGGAGTAGTGTTGTTATAGCAGGAGTTCTGCTTCTTCAAGTGAAAGACGCTTCAGAACTCACATTCAGGGAAACATCTTCAGGTTCTCGCTTCCCGAAGACGTGATATGGACATGTTTTGTGTTTGTTGGTGAGATCAGGGATATAAACAGAATCAGGACAAATAGCTGAGGTGTTAAAGCACAAAAACACAAATTAAATGACAGAAAAGGAAAAAGTATATTTAACAACTGCATATACTGTACAAACTTCCCAATTCTGTATACATGAGACTTCTCAATACTGTATACATGAGACTTCTCAATACTGTATACATGAGACTTCTCAATACTGTATAAAGGAGACTTCTCAATACTGTATACATGAGACTTCTCAATACTGTATAAAGGAGACTTCTCAATACTGTATACATGAGACTTCTCAATACTGTATACAGGAGACTTCTCAATACTGTATAAAGGAGACTTCTCAATACTGTATACATGAGACTTCTCAATACTGTATAAAGGAGACTTCTCAATACTGTATACATGAGACTTCTCAATACTGTATACAGGAGACTTCTCAATACTGTATAAAGGAGACTTCTCAATACTGTATACAGGAGACTTCTCAATACTGTATAAAGGAGACTTCTCAATACTGTATAAAGGAGACTTCTCAATACTGTATAAAGGAGACTTCTCAATACTGTATACAGGAGACTTCTTAATACTGTATAAAGGAGTCTTCTCAATACTGTATAAAGGAGACTTCTCAATACTGTATAAAGGAGACTTCAATACTGTATAAAGGAGACTTCTCAATACTGTATAAAGGAGACTTCTCAATACTGAATTACAAAATGTGTCCATGCAGAATCTAGTCCTTCCACAAGCTGCTGATTACATCTAGAAACATCTGAACTGCTGGGTCTCTGCCTAACAGACGAACACGTCCCATTGGTGATTTACTGAGTCCAGGTGGCTTCAACTTTCTGCATCTTAATGTGAGGAGGGTGTGTGTGTGTGTGTGTGTGTGTGTGTGTGTGTGTGTGTGTGTGTGTTTTTCAGAGGTACGGCTGTCTCTAGCGTGGCAGGCTCTATAACAATACCTTTCATTCCCAATCACTTCCCTCACCGGGATAGAGAGTCACTAACACAAGTAGCTCTCCTCCCCCTCCCTCCTCTCCTCCCCTCTCCTCTCTCCCCTCCTCTCCCTCTCCTCCCCCCTCTCCTCTCTCCTCTCCCCCCTCCCCTCCTCTCCTCTCTCCCTCCTCTCCCCTCCTCTCCCTCTCCCCCCCCCTCCCCTCCTCTCCCTCTCCCCTCCTCTCCCCTCTCCTCTCCCCCTCTCCTCTCTCCTCTCCCCCCTCCCCTCCTCTCCTCTCTCCCCTCCTCTCCCCTCCTCTCCCCCTCTCCTCCCCCTCTCCCCTCTCCTCTCCCCCCTCTCCTCTCTCCTCTCTCCCCCTCTCCTCTCTCCTCTCCCCCCTCCCCTCCTCTCCTCTCTCCCCTCCTCTCCCCTCTCCTCCCCCTCTCCCCCTCTCCTCCCCCCTCTCCCCTCTCCTCCCCCTCTCCCTCTCTCCTCTCCCCCCCTCCTCCCCTCCTCTCCCCCCTCTCCCCTCCTCTCCCCCTCCTCTCCCCTCTCCTCCCCCCTCTCCTCTCTCCTCTCCCCCTCCCCTCCTCTCCTCTCTCCCCCTCCTCTCCCCTCCTCTCCCTCTCCTCCCCCCTCCCCTCCTCTCCTCCCCTCTCCTCTCTCCCCTCCCTCTCCCTCTCCTCCCCCTCTCCCTCTCTCCCTCTCCCCCTCCCCCCTCCTCTCCCTCTCCCCTCCTCTCCCCTCCTCTCCCTCTCCCGCCCCCCCTCCCCTCCTCTCCTCTCTCCTCTCCCTCTCCCTCTCCTCCCCCTCTCCCCTCTCCCCTCCTCTCCCCCTCTCCTCTCCCCTCCCTCTCCCCTCTCCTCTCTCCCCTCCTCTCCCTCTCCTCTCCTCTCTCCCTCCTCTCTCCTCTCTCCTCTCCCCCCTCCCCCTCCTCTCCTCTCTCCCCTCTCCTCTCCCCCCCCCCTCCTCTCCTCTCCTCTCTCCCTCCTCTCCCCTCTCCTCCTCTCCTCTCCCTCTCCTCTCCCCTCTCCTCTCCCTCTCCCCCTCCTCTCCCCTCCTCTCCCCCTCCTCTCTCCTCTCCCCTCCTCTCCTCTCTCCTCTCCCCCTCCCCCCTCCTCTCCTCTCTCCCCTCCCCTCTCCCTCCCCTCTCCCCTCTCCTCTCTCCCCTCCTCTCCCCCTCCTCCCTCTCCCCTCTCCTCTCCCCCCCCCCCTCCTCTCCTCCCCTCTCCCCCCTCTCCTCCCCTCTCCCCCTCCCCTCCCCCTCCTCTCCTCCCTCCTCAGTAACAGACTAACGATGGTAAGGTGAACATCTATTCTCTCCTCTCCCCCTCTCCTCCCCTCCTCAGTAACAGACTAACGATGGTAAGGTGAACATCTATTCTCTCCTCTCCCCTCCCCCCCTCCTCTCCCCCCTCTCCTCCCCTCCTCAGTAACAGACTAACGATGGTAAGGTGAACATCTATTCTCTCCTCCCCCCTCTCCTCTCCTCTCTCTCCTCTCCCCTCCCCCTCCCCTCTCTCCTCCCCTCCCCCCCCCCTCTCCTCCCTCCTCAGTAACAGACTAACGATGGTAAGGTGAACATCTATTCTCTCCTCCCCCCTCCTCTCCTCTCCTCTCCTCTCCCCTCCCCCCCCAGACTCTCCTCTCCTCTCCCCCTCTCCCCCTCCCCTCTCCCCTCCTCAGTAACAGACTAATGATGGTAAGGTGAACATCTATTCTCTCCTCTCTCTCCTCTCCCCCTCTCCCCCCTCCCCCCCCTCCTCCCTCTCCCCTCCTCAGTAACAGACTAATGATGGTAAGGTGAACATCTATTCTGTCGCAGCTCTCCCTCCCCCTCTCCCCCTCTCCTCCCTCCTCAGTAACAGACTAATGATGGTAAGGTGAACATCTATTCTCTCCTCTCCCCCTCCCTCCTCTCCCCCTCTCCTCCCCTCCTCAGTAACAGACTAATGATGGTAAGGTGAACATCTATTCTCTCCTCTCCCCCTCTCCTCTCCTCCCTCCTCAGTAACAGACTAACGATGGTAAGGTGAACATCTATTCTCTCCTCTCCCCCTCCCCCCTATTCTCTCCTCCCCTCCTCAGTAACAGACTAACGATGGTAAGGTGAACATCTATTCTCTCCTCCCTCCTCAGTAACAGACTAATGATGGTAAGGTGAACATCTATTCTCTCCCCCTCTCCTCCCCTCCTCAGTAACAGACTAATGATGGTAAGGTGAACATCTATTCTCCCCCCCCTCCCCCTCTCCTCCCCTCCTCAGTAACAGACTAATGATGGTAAGGTGAACATCTATTCTCTCCTCTCTCCTCCCCCTCTCCTCCCTCCTCAGTAACAGACTAATGATGGTAAGGTGAACATCTATTCTCTCCTCCCCTCCTCAGTAACAGACTAATGATGGTAAGGTGAACATCTATTCTCTCCTCCCTCCTCAGTAACAGACTAATGATGGTAAGGTGAACATCTATTCTCTCCCCCCCCTCTCCTCTCCTCCCTCCTCAGTAACAGACTAATGATGGTAAGGTGAACATCTATTCTCTCCTCCCCTCCTCAGTAACAGACTAATGATGGTAAGGTGAACATCTATTCTCTCCTCCCCTCCTCAGTAACAGACTAATGATGGTAAGGTGAACATCTATTCTCTCTCCCCTCCTCAGTAACAGACTAATGATGGTAAGGTGAACATCTATTCTCTCCTCTCCCCTCCTCAGTAACAGACTAATGATGGTAAGGTGAACATCTATTCTCTCCTCCCCTCCTCAGTAACAGACTAATGATGGTAAGGTGAACATCTATTCTCTCCTCCCCTCCTCAGTAACAGACTAATGATGGTAAGGTGAACATCTATTCTCCCTCCTCAGTAACAGACTAATAACAGACTAATGATGGTAAGGTGAACATCTATTCTCCCCTCTCTCCCTCCTCAGTAACAGACTAATGATGGTAAGGTGAACATCTATTCTCTCCTCTCCCCTCCTCAGTAACAGACTAATGATGGTAAGGTGAACATCTATTCTCCCCTCCTCAGTAACAGACTAATGATGGTAAGGTGAACATCTATTCTCCCCTCCTCAGTAACAGACTAATGATGGTAAGGTGAACATCTATTCTCCCTCCTCAGTAACAGACTAATGATGGTAAGGTGAACATCTATTCTCCCCTCCTCAGTAACAGACTAATAACAGACTAATGATGGTAAGGTGAACATCTATTCTCTCCTCTCCCCTCCTCAGTAACAGACTAATGATGGTAAGGTGAACATCTATTCTCTCCTCTCCCCTCCTCAGTAACAGACTAATGATGGTAAGGTGAACATCTATTCTCCCCTCCTCAGTAACAGACTAATGATGGTAAGGTGAACATCTATTCTCCCCTCCTCAGTAACAGACTAATAACAGACTAATGATGGTAAGGTGAACATCTATTCTCTCTCCCCCTCTCCCCTCCTCAGTAACAGACTAATAACAGACTAATGATGGTAAGGTGAACATCTATTCTCCCCTCCTCAGTAACAGACTAATGATGGTAAGGTGAACATCTATTCTCCCCTCCTCAGTAACAGACTAATAACAGACTAATGATGGTAAGGTGAACATCTATTCTCTCCTCCCCTCCTCAGTAACAGACTAATGATGGTAAGGTGAACATCTATTCTCTCCTCCCCTCCTCAGTAACAGACTAATGATGGTAAGGTGAACATCTATTCTCCCTCCTCAGTAACAGACTAATGATGGTAAGGTGAACATCTATTCTCTCCTCCCCTCTCCCCTCCTCAGTAACAGACTAATGATGGTAAGGTGAACATCTATTCTCCCTCCTCAGTAACAGACTAATGATGGTAAGGTGAACATCTATTCTCCCCTCTCCCCTCCCCCTCCTCTCCTCTCTAATGATGGTAAGGTGAACATCTATTCTCTCCTCTCCTCCCCCTCCTCTCAGTCTCTAATGATGGTAAGGTGAACATCTATTCTCCCCTCTCCCCTCCTCAGTAACAGACTAATAACAGACTAATGATGGTAAGGTGAACATCTATTCTCCCCTCTCCCCTCCTCAGTAACAGACTAATAACAGACTAATGATGGTAAGGTGAACATCTATTCTCCCTCTCCCCTCCTCAGTAACAGACTAATAACAGACTAATGATGGTAAGGTGAACATCTATTCTCCCCTCTCCCCTCCTCAGTAACAGACTAATAACAGACTAATGATGGTAAGGTGAACATCTATTCTCCCTCTCCCCTCCTCAGTAACAGACTAATAACAGACTAATGATGGTAGGTGAACATCTATTCTCCCCTCCTCAGTAACAGACTAATAACAGACTAATGATGGTAAGGTGAACATCTATTCTCTCCTCTCCCCTCCTCAGTAACAGACTAATGATGGTAAGGTGAACATCTATTCTCTCCTCTCCCCTCCTCAGTAACAGACTAATGATGGTAAGGTGAACATCTATTCTCCCCTCCTCAGTAACAGACTAATGATGGTAGGTGAACATCTATTCTCCCTCCTCAGTAACAGACTAATAACAGACTAATGATGGTAAGGTGAACATCTATTCTCCTCCTCAGTAACAGACTAATGATGGTAAGGTGAACATCTATTCTCTCCTCCCCTCTCCCTCCTCAGTAACAGACTAATGATGGTAAGGTGAACATCTATTCTCTCCTCCCCTCTCCCCTCCTCAGTAACAGACTAATGATGGTAAGGTGAACATCTATTCTCCCCTCCTCAGTAACAGACTAATGATGGTAAGGTGAACATCTATTCTCCCTCTCCCCTCCTCTCCTCTCTAATGATGGTAAGGTGAACATCTATTCTCTCCTCTCCTCTCCCCCTAACTCCTCTCTAATGATGGTAAGGTGAACATCTATTCTCCCCTCTCCCCTCCTCAGTAACAGACTAATAACAGACTAATGATGGTAAGGTGAACATCTATTCTCCCTCTCCCCTCCTCAGTAACAGACTAATAACAGACTAATGATGGTAAGGTGAACATCTATTCTCCCCTCTCCCCTCCTCAGTAACAGACTAATGATGGTAAGGTGAACATCTATTCTCCCTCTCCCTCCTCCTAGTAACAGACTAATAACAGACTAATGATGGTAAGGTGAACATCTATTCTCCCTCTCCCCTCCCTCAGTAACAGACTAATAACAGACTAATGATGGTAAGGTGAACATCTATTCTCCCTCTCCTCAGTAACAGACTAATAACAGACTAATGATGGTAAGGTGAACATCTATTCTCTCCTCTCCCCTCCTCAGTAACAGACTAATGATGGTAAGGTGAACATCTATTCTCTCCTCTCCCCTCCTCAGTAACAGACTAATGATGGTAAGGTGAACATCTATTCTCCTCCTCAGTAACAGACTAATGATGGTAAGGTGAACATCTATTCTCCCCTCCTCAGTAACAGACTAATAACAGACTAATGATGGTAAGGTGAACATCTATTCTCCCCCTCCTCAGTAACAGACTAATGATGGTAAGGTGAACATCTATTCTCTCCTCCCCTCTCCCCTCCTCAGTAACAGACTAATGATGGTAAGGTGAACATCTATTCTCTCCTCCCCTCTCCCCTCCTCAGTAACAGACTAATGATGGTAAGGTGAACATCTATTCTCCCTCCTCAGTAACAGACTAATGATGGTAAGGTGAACATCTATTCTCCCCTCTCCCCTCCCCCTCCTCTCCTCTCTAATGATGGTAAGGTGAACATCTATTCTCTCCTCCCCTCTCCCCTCCTCAGTAACAGACTAATGATGGTAAGGTGAACATCTATTCTCCCCTCCTCAGTAACAGACTAATGATGGTAAGGTGAACATCTATTCTCCCCTCCCTCCCCCTCCTCTCCTCTCTAATGATGGTAAGGTGAACATCTATTCTCTCCTCCCCTCCCCCCCTCCTCAGTAACAGACTAATGATGGTAAGGTGAACATCTATTCTCTCCTCCCTCTCCCCTCCTCAGTAACAGACTAATGATGGTAAGGTGAACATCTATTCTCCCCTCCTCCAGTAACAGACTAATGATGGTAAGGTGAACATCTATTCTCTCCTCTCCCCTCCCCCTCCTCTCCTCTCTAATGATGGTAAGGTGAACATCTATCTATTCTCTCCTCTCCCTCTAATGATGGTAGGTGAATCCCCCTCTCCCTCCCCCTCTCCTCTCTAATGATGGTAAGGTGAACATCTCTCCTCTCCCCTCCCTCCTCTCCTCTATTCTCTCCTCTCCCCTCCCCCTCCTCTCCTCTCTAATGATGGTAAGGTGAACATCTATTCTCTCCTCTCCTCTCCCCCTCCTCTCCTCTCTAATGATGGTAAGGTGAACATCTATTCTCTCCTCTCCTCTCCCCTCCTCTCCTCTCTAATGATGGTAAGGTGAACATCTATTCTCTCCTCTCCCTCTCCCCCCTCCTCTCCTCTCTAATGATGGTAAGGTGAACATCTATTCTCTCCTCTCCTCTCCCCCCTCCCTCTCCTCTCTAATGATGGTAAGGTGAACATCTATTCTCTCCTCTCCCCTCCCCCCTCCTCTCCTCTCTAATGATGGTAAGGTGAACATCTATTCTCTCCTCTCCTCTCCCCCTCCTCTCCTCTCTAATGATGGTAAGGTGAACATCTATTCTCTCCTCTCTCCCTCTCCTCTCTAATGATGGTAAGGTGAACATCTATTCTCTCCTCCTCTCCTCTCCTCTCTAATGATGGTAAGGTGAACATCTATTCTCTCCTCTCCTCTCCCCCTCCTCTCCTCTCTAATGATGGTAAGGTGAACATCTATTCTCTCCTCTCCTCTCCCCCTCCTCTCCTCTCTAATGATGGTAAGGTGAACATCTATTCTCTCCTCTCCCCTCCCCCCTCCTCTCCTCTCTAATGATGGTAAGGTGAACATCTATTCTCTCCTCTCCTCTCCCCCTCCTCTCCTCTCTAATGATGGTAAGGTGAACATCTATTCTCTCCTCTCCTCTCCCCCTCCTCTCCTCTCTAATGATGGTAAGGTGAACATCTATTCTCTCCTCTCCTCTCTCCCCCCTCCTCTCCTCTCTAATGATGGTAAGGTGAACATCTATTCTCTCCTCTCCTCTAATGATGGTAGGTGAACATCTATTCTCCTCCCTCCTCTCCTCTCTAATGATGGTAAGGTGAACATCTATTCTCTCCTCTCCCTCCCCCTCCTCTCCTCTCTAATGATGGTAAGGTGAACATCTATTCTCTCCTCTCCTCTCCCCCCTCCTCTCCTCTCTAATGATGGTAAGGTGAACATCTATTCTCTCCTCTCCCCTCCCCCCTCCTCTCCTCTCTAATGATGGTAAGGTGAACATCTATTCTCTCCTCTCTCCCCCTCCTCTCCTCTCTAATGATGGTAAGGTGAACATCTATTCTCTCCTCTCCCTCTCCCCCTCCCTCTCCTCTCTAATGATGGTAAGGTGAACATCTATTCTCTCCTCTCCTCCCCCTCCTCTCCTCTCTAATGATGGTAAGGTGAACATCTATTCTCTCCTCTCCTCTCCCCCTCCTCTCCTCTCTAATGATGGTAAGGTGAACATCTATTCTCTCCTCTCCCTCCCCCTCCTCCTCCTCTAATGATGGTAAGGTGAGACATCTATTCTCTCTCTCCCCTCCCCCTCCTCTCCTCTCTAATGATGGTAAGGTGAACATCTATTCTCTCCTCTCCTCTCCCCCTCCCTCTCCTCTCTAATGATGGTAAGGTGAACATCTATTCTCTCCTC
>NW_024606797.1:0-12154 GCF_018296145.1 Oncorhynchus tshawytscha | reverse complement strand
AAAATGAACCAGCTTGAGCTGGCCTGAGCACGGAGTCACACCAGAGTCGGTAAGCAAATCCATTGTCCCCACACACACACACTCAACACCCAACACCGTCTGCACACTCAACACCATCTGCACACTCAACACCGTCTGCACACTCAACACCATCTGCACACCCAACACCATCTGCACACCCAACACCATCTGCACACTCAACACCATCTGCACACTCAACACCATCTGCACACTCAACACCATCTGCACACTCAACACCATCTGCACACTCAACACCATCTGCACACTCAACACCATCTGCACACTCAACACCATCTGCACACCCAACACCATCTGCACCAACACCATCTGCACACTCAACACCATCTGCACACTCAACACCATCTGCACACTCAACACCATCTGCACACTCAACACCATCTGCACACTCAACACCATCTGCACACCCAACACCATCTGCACACTCAACACCATCTGCACACCAACACCATCTGCACACTCAACACCATCTGCACACCCAACACCATCTGCACACCCAACACCATCTGCACACCAACACCATCTGCACACCCAACACCATCTGCACACTCAACACCATCTGCACACTCAACACCATCTGCACACTCAACACCATCTGCACACTCAACACCATCTGCACACTCAATACCATCTGCACACTCAACACCATCTGCACACTCAACACCATCTGCACACTCAACACCATCTGCACACTCAACACCATCTGCACACTCAACACCATCTGCACACCCAACACCATCTGCACACTCAACACCATCTGCACACTCAACACCATCTGCACACCCAACACCATCTGCACACTCATACTTTCATGTTCATGCACACACCTAGTAAGGCTACAGAACAACAAGCCTTGGTCCCCTGGACAATGTGAGTATAGTGAAACACTAAGGCTGTTTAAACGGTTCCGCAACCATTACAATAAATACTCAAATGTTCCCATTATTTTTAGCGTACAATATTGCTCAGTATTTGTTTTATTTATTGTACAAATCCTCATGAAGGGTGCCAATAATTTTGAAGTTGACTGTACACTGAGTGTACAAAACATTAAGAACACCTTCCTAATATTGAGTTGCACCCCCCTTTTGCCCTCAGAACAGCCTCAATTCATCAGGGCATGGACTCTACAAGGTGGAGAAAGTGTCCCAATGGAATGCTGGCCCATTTTGACTCCAATGTTTCCCACAGTTGTGCCAAGTTGGTTGGATGTCCTTTGGTTGGTGGGCCATTCTTGATACACACAGGAAACTGTTGAATATGAAAAACCAAGCAGTGTTGCCGTTCTTGACACAAACCGGTGCTCCTGGCACCTACTACCCCGTTGAAACCCCGTTGAAAGGCACTTCAATATTTTGTCTTGTCCATTCACTCTCTGAATGGCACACATACACAAGCCATGTCTCAAGGCTTAAAATCCTTCTATAACCTGTCTCCTCCCCTTCATCTACACTGTTTTGAAGTGGATTTAACAAGTGACATCAACAAGGGATTATTGCTGTCACTTGAAGTGGATCTCTTTGATCCCTCTACAGAGCACACACACCACAGTAATCTATAAATACTTCCTGCCAGACAGCCCAGTGGAAGCCCTTGTTGAGTACAACCGTTGATCCCCAGTTTCCTAAAACGCTCATGCATGTTGTCTATAAATATGCTAGCCAACCAACTGTCAGGGAAAACACTCTCTACATGCTGACTCACAGACATTCAGGGTGGAGAGGTTAACTGTGGTATTATTAACTGTTTGTTTTGACAATGATTTAGACTCCTCTGATTCCCAAATGCTTTGGGCTCCTCCAATTCCTCAATGCTTTAGACTCCTCTGATTCCCAAATGCTTTACGCTCCTCTGATTCCTCAATGCTTTAGGCTCCTCCGATTCCTCAATGCTTTAGGCTCCTCTGATTCCCCAATGCTTTAGGCTCCTCCAATTCCCAAATTCTTTAGGCTCCTCCGATTCCTCAATGCTTTAGTCTCCTCTGATTCCCAGCCAGGATCTCTTTCAGGCACCTCCACTAACCTTTTCAGTGGCAGCCAAAAGAAAGGCCCCTTTTGTAGCGTTTTCTAGTCTGGGCGTTTAGCGCCCTCTATTGGAGAAGAGTTATACTAAATGTTGTTTGGAGATTTGCAATAATTAGCAAGGCCCACGAGGCGGCTCGTGTTCATTAAGGCAACAAAAACATATTCAAAACATTTAGCACTGGAAAACAAAACATTAACCCTTCGCCTACAATTTCCATGGAAATCTAACATAAAACAAATATACATCAAAATCCATCAATTTAAGCTTTTTCATCTGTTTTTTTTTTGCATGGGCTGCATGTCTCAATCTAACGCATCCGCCGATATCATGAAATATTACTTTTCTATTCTATTGCATTATTACGGTTTTCATAATTATACATATCATTGGCTATGTAGTTATGTTTATGACAGAGAACAATTTGTTTATGCAAATGACTGTGCATGTCAGAGTGGGCGCAACTGGTCGAAGGAAGTCAGGTGCAGGAGAGCAGAGATGAGTGAACAGGCACACTTTATTCAGGCAGAGGAAAACAGCCAGACGCAACTGCGTCACAACATTCCGGACCAAGGGAAAAAGCACGCAACTGCGTCACAACATTCCGGACCAAGGGAAAAAGCACGCAACTGCGTCACAACATTCCGGACCAAGGGAAAAAGCACGCAACTGCGTCACAACACTCCGGTCCAAGGGAAAAAGCACGCAACTGACTCACAACACTCCGGCCCAAGGGAAAAGCGAATGCGCACAAGCTACACAAACAGGTACAAATAACAAAACCACGGGTTACAACAATACCCGGCGCAAAACCAGCCTGAAGCTTCACACACGTAACGAACGAACAATACCCCACACAGACATGGGGGGGACAGAGGATAATATACATGTAGAGTAATGAGGGGATGTAAAACCAGGTTTGTGGGAAAACAAGACAAAACTAAATGGAAAATGAAAGGTGGAGCGGCGATGGCTAGAAGACCGGTGACGTCGACCGCCGAACGCCGCCTCAACAAGGTGAGGGACCGACTCCGGCGGGAGTCGTGACAGTGCATCTACCAGGGCCAAGATATCCTGTGGCGTGCCACAGTGTTCAATAATTGGACCTTGATAGTTAGTCGTTTTTATTATGTTTTAACAAACCTTTTCTTTGTTTGTACTTATATTTTTTGTTGTTGTTGTGTGGTTTTCATATCAGCCCTTGGGCTTTCTGGACAAAAAATAATCCCTATGTACCTTCTATGACCAGAGATCTGCTAATGAATCCTCATCCTGCTGACTTTATCCCGTCTCCACAATGTTTCTGATTGTTTACCAGACCACGACTTGGACATTGTATACTGCTCCTTGTTTTATCACCTTTACCTGGTTGTAATCTGGTTTGTTGAAATATAAACAACTAGAAAACCAGTTAACAGCTAGAAACAGGCTTCACTAAGCCAGATGTTGCCAACTGGGGTATTATTCAGTCAGTGACAATGTGTGTCTCTCGCTATTTTTCTCTCTCTACAAACAAGCAAAGGATAAAATGATGCTTCAGATATAAATCAAGATGACTGTACTGGAGCTGCAGAGGAATCTGGTCTCAGTTCTGGAGCTGCAGAGGAGTCTGGTCTCAGTTCTGGAGCTGCAGAGGAGTCTGGTCTCAGTACTGGAGCTGCAGAGGAGTCTGGTCTTAGTACTGGAGCTGTAGAGGAGTCTGGCCTCAGTACTGGAGCTGCAGAGGAGTCTGGTCTCAGTACTGGAGCTGCAGAGGAGTCTGGTCTTAGTACTGGAGCTGCAGAGGAGTCTGGTCTCAGTACTGGAGCTGCAGAGGAGTCTGGTCTCAGTACTGGAGCTGCAGAGGAGTCTGGTCTCAGTACTGGAGCTGCAGAGGAGTCTGGTCTCAGTGTGGAGCTGCAGAGGAGTCTGGTCTCAGTTCTGGAGCTGTGAGGAGTCTGGTCTCAGTATATGTGTGTGTGTGTGTACTGTGTGTGTGTGTGTGTGTGTGTGTGTGTGTGTGTGTGTGTACATTTCAGTGCGTGCTTGTGAGTGTCTATGTATGAGTATTCCTGTATGATGTGCATGAGCCTGTTTGTGTTGTAATAGTAGGTGGTGGTATGTGTACCAAATTGAGCTAAACTCATTGGCTGAACTTATTACATTATTCATGAAAAATGTCAACGCCAGTTACTGTAATAACCACCGGCTTGTAAGCCGAAAAAGATACTACGTTTACCGGCTAGTTATTTATATTTACCTATTTACATTACAAATAGAAATTCATTACTTTTACCAGTGTTATTACATTACAAATAGAAAAGTTACATTTAGCAGTGTTATTACATTTAGAAAAGTCATTACATTTAGCAGTGTTATTACATTTACCAGTGTTATTACATTACAAATAGAAAAGTTATTACATTTACCAGTGTTATTACATTTACCAGTGTTATTACATTTACCAGTGTTATTACATTGACCAGTGTTATTACATTTACCAGTGTTATTACATTTACCAGTGTTATTACATTTACCAGTGTTATTACATTTACCCGTGTTATTACATTTACCAGTGTTATTACATTTACCAGTGTTATTACATTTACCAGTGTTATTACATTTACCAGTGTTATTACATTTACCAGTGTTATTACATTTTCCGGTGTTATTACATTTACCGGTGTTATTACATTTACCAGTGTTATTACATTTACCAGTGTTATTACATTTACCAGTGTTATTACATTTACCGGTGTTATTACATTTACCGGTGTTATTACATTTACCAGTGTTATTACATTTACCCGTTGTTATTACATTTACCGGTGTTATTACATTTACCCGTTGTTACAGGCCTGCAGGACCCCTGTTCAACATTGTCTCCTCTCAGAATGCCAAGCTACTTATATGAATGAAAGATGAATTTTCATTTTAAAGAATGAATGAAGCTCTAAACAAGATGTTGTGAATCTGAGACAGCTCTAAATGTTCTTTCTCTCCTAGAGGGTGGGTGTGACTTCCTGTCTGTAACCCATGTGACTTCCTGTCTGTAACCCATGTGACTGACAATGACAGTTGTGATGACATCATGATGGTTATTCCTCTACTAAGGTAACAGAGAATGATGTGTGAAAAAGTTACTGATGCACATATGAGACTTATGCCTTTGTAATAGTGGTGTGACATTTAAACTTTTAATAAACCAATTTGGGATCTTCAACATTTAGAATTATTATTATTTTATTTGTTTTAATACAAAATGTATGCACAAACATTAATTTGAAAAGACCCGACTTGAATGTAACACTTAACTAGTTGCCTTGAACACAGCTCCCTAGCAAGCTCAACAAGCTCCAGCTGCTAACCATTGCCAATCAGCCTCAACTACTTTTGCAACACTTAACTCGTTGCCTTGAACGTAACTCCTCAAACAAGCTCCTGCTACTAACTGCTAATCAGCCTCCACACCTGTCCTCACTCTCCTTAATCACCACTACCACCCTACTTTAAACCTGACCAAAACAGTCATTCCTCCTCATTTTGTGTCGCATCCATCCTCCACCTTCTTTCTCATTTTTAGTTAGGTTTCATCAACGGTCTTCTGGGGTTTATTGCCATCATCACAGCAGCTGAACTACCACAGTCTGACGGTGAAGTCTACCTGAGACTCCAAGCCAAACCCTACAGAGTCCACACCTCCGGTTCCTTCATCAGCAGTCCTCTGCTTTAATACCCTAATGGCATATCTAGAACCAGACTACAAGATGCCATGTAGAAAAACCGTGACGGTCCCGATGGAGAAATTATACAACGACTCTGCTCTGCAAGTACAAAGCACAAGCTCTACAATCACCATGCGTGGCGTTAACAACAGCCTGTTGGACGTCTATTAACACGCTGTTATACATCACTGCAAAGAGCCATCACATGGATGAGAAGTGGGACATGACGTACTGACAACTGAGAACATGGAGGAGAGACACAGCAGAGAGCCTAAAACGTTGTTGAGTGGGTGGGGGACAGCTGTAAAGTGAGAGCCAGCTGGTAGCTAGTCAGGACTGCAGTAGATTGAACCAATAGTAGTGCACACACTAATCTGAATAGTGATTCAGTTCATAATTATTATTTATGTGAAAAATTGACAGCTGTAACTAACCAGATTACAACCAGGTAAAGGCGATAAAACAAAGGTACATCAGGATTATATTTTTGTCCAGAAATTATTTAACTACAAATGTTTTCTATATATTTCCATGATGTTTCAAGATTTGCAGATGTTTTTATTTTCCAGTGCAAAATGTTTTAATGAACATGACCCACCTCATGGGCCTTGCTATTTATATGACATCTCCAAACATGTATTGTAACTACTCTCCACTAGAGGGCGATAAACACCAAGGTTAGAAGAGTGGGCTTTTGGGCAAGTGGGCTTTTGTTGCCTACCACTGAAAAGGTTAGTGGAGGTGCCTGAAAGAGATCCTGGAGGGGAATCGGAGGAGCCTAAAGCGTTGCTAAAACAAACAGTTAACCTCTCCACCTTGACCGAGTCAGCATGTAGTGAGGGCTTTCCCTGACAGTTGGTTGGATTGCATATGTGTAGACAACGTGTGTGTGTTTTAGGAAAGGTGGGATCACGGCAGTAGTCAACAAGGGCTTCCCCTGGGCTGGCAGGGAGTAGTTATCGACTACGGTGTGTCTGTCTGCGTTTTAGGAAACAGGCAGGGGATCACGGCAGTAGTCAGGAAGGGCTTCCCCTGGGCTGGCAGAGAGTAGCTATGGACTACAGTGTGTGTGCGCTTTAGGAAACAGGCAGGGGATCACCACAGTAGATACGTGTGTATGTAAAAGGAACCCAATGGAAAATATTTCAATGTATTTATAAAAAAACATCACATTTATTTAACCAGGTAGGCCAGTTGAGAACAAGTTCTCATTTACAACTGCGACCTGGTCAAGATAAAGCAAAGCAGTGCGACAAAACAACAACACAGAGTTACACATGGAATAAACAAAAGTACAGTCAGTAACACAATAGAAAAATCTGTATACAGTGTGTGCAAATGAAGTAAGGAGGTAAGGCAATAAATAGGCCAATAGTGGCGAAGTAATTACAATTTAACAAATTACACTGGAGTGATAGATGTGCAGATGAGGATGTGAACTGTAATTCAGTAAAATCTTTGAAATTGTTGCGTGTTGCATTTATATTTTTATTCAGTATATCTTAAATGGCCGCGTTTGAACAAATTTGATGATGTAATCGTCGAGCCCATTCTAAGGATTAGGGGAAATGACCCTGAAGTATTGTGTAGGACGATATCACTTTAACAAAGTACAATCCTCATAAAAGATCAATTTATCCATCTGAAACTTTCAAAAGACTACTGCATGTTTATGTGTATTATTGTGTTTTAATGTGTATTACCATGTTTATAATGAGTATTACTGTGTATTATTACCATGTATATGACGTGTATTACCGTGTTGATGTTGTGTATTACCGTGTTGATGTTGTGCATTATTTTGTTGATAATGTGTATTACTGTTTATATTGTGTATTATTTGGTTGATAATGTGTATTGCCATGTAGATGTGTATTACCATGTAAGTCAATCAAATTTAATCAATATAATGTATTTATAAAGCCCTTCTTAGATCAGCTGATGTCACAAAATGCTGTACAGAAACCCAGCCTAAAACCCCAAACAGCAAGCAATGCGGATGTAGAAGCACGGTGGCTAGGAAAAACTCCCTAGAAAGGCAGGAACCTAGGAAGAAACCTAGAGAGGAACCAGGCTATGAAGGGTGGCCAGTCCTCTTCTGGCTGTGACGTGTGGCGATTATAACAGAACATGGCCAAGATGTTCAAATGTTCATAGATGACCAGCAGGGTCAAATAATAATAATCCCAGTGGTTTTTGAGGGTGCAACAGGTCAGCACATCAGGAGTAAATGTCAGTTGGCTTTTCATAGCCGATCATTCAGAGTATTTCTACCGCTCCTGCTGTCTCTAGATAGTTGAAAACAGCAGGTCTGTGACAGGTAGCACGTCTGCTGAACAGGTCAGGGTCCCATAGTCACAGGAAACTGGAGCAGCAGCACGGCCAGGTGGACTGGGGACAGCAAGGAGTCATCAGGCCAGGTTGTCCTGAGGCATGGTCCTAGGGCTCAGGTCCTCCGAGAGAGAGGTAGGATAAGGGAGGTAAGGCAATAAATAGGCCATGGTGGCGAAGTAATTACAATATAGCTATTAAACACTGGAATGGTAGATGTGCAGAATATATTTATATGTATATATGAATGTGCAAGTAGAGATACTGGGGTGCAAAGGAGCAAGATAAATAAATAAATACAGTATGGGGATGTGGTAGTTGGATGGGCTATTTACAGATGGGCTATGTACAGGTGCAGTGATCTGTGAGCTGCTCTGACAGCTGGTGCTTAAAGCTAGTGAAGGAGATATGAGTCTCCAGCTTCAGTGATTTTTGCAGTTCGTTCCAGTCATTGGCAGCAGAGAACTGAAAGGAAAGGCAACCAAAGGAACAATTGGCTTTGGGGGCGACCATACCTGCTGCAGCGCGTGCTACGGGTGGGTGCTGCTATGGTGACCAGTGAGCTGAGATAAGGAAGGGCTTTACCTAGCAGAGACTTGTAGATGATCTGGAGCCAGTGGGTTTGGCGACAAGTATGAAGCGAAGGCCAGCCAACGAGAGCGAGCAGGTTGCAGTGGTGGGTAGTATATGGGTCTTTGGTGACAAAACGGATGGCACTGTGATAGACTGCATCCAATTTGTTGAGTAGAGTGTAAATGACATCAACAAAGTCGAGGATCGGTAGGATGGTCAGTTTTACGAGGATATATTTGGCAGCATGAGTGAAGGATGCTTTGTTGCGAAATAGGAAGCCAATTCTAGATTTAATTTTGGATTTGAGATGCTTAATGTGGGTCTGGAAGGAGAGTTTACAGTCTAACCAGACACCTAGGTATTTATAGTTGTCAGAACCATCCAGAGTAGTGATGCTGGACGGGTGGGCAGGTGCGGGCAGCGATCGGATGAAAAGCATGCGTTTAGTTTTACTTGCATTTAAGAGCAGTTGGAGGCCACGGAAGGAGATTTGTATGGCATTGAAGCTCATCTGGAGGTTAGTTAACACAGTGTCCAAAGAAGGGCCAGGGGTATACAGAATGGTGTCTGTCGTCTGCATAGACGTGGATTAGAGAATCACCAGCAGGAAGAGCGACATCATTGATGTATACAGGGAAGAGAGTCGAGAGTAGTATTTGGTGAACCAGGCGAGGCAATCATTTAAGAAACCAAGGCTGTTGAGTCTGCCGATAAGAATGTGGTGATTGACAGAGTCAAAAGCCTTGGCCAGGTCGATGAATATGGCTACACAGTAAAGTCTCTTTTCGATCGCGGTTATGATATCGTTTAGGACCTTGAGCGTGGCTGAGGTGCACCCATGACCAGCTCTGAAACAAGATTGCATAGCGGAGAAGGTACGGTGGGATTCGAAATGGTCGGTAATCTGTTTGTTAACTTGGCTTTCGAAGACCTTAGAAAGGCAGGGCAGGATATATATAGGTCTGTAGCAGTTTGGGTCTAGAGAGTCTCCCCCTTTGAAGAGGGGGATGACCGCGGCAGCTTACCAATCTTTGAGAATCTCAGATGATACGAAAGAGAGGTTGAACAGGCTGGTGATAGGGGTTGCAACAATTTCGGCAGATCATTTTATAAAGAGAGGGTCCAGATTGTCTAGCCTGGCTGATTTGTAGGGGTCCAGATTTTGCAGCTCTTTCAGAACATCAGCAATCTGGATTTGGGTGAAGGAGAAATGGGGGAGGCTTGGGCGAGTTGCTGTTGGGAGTGGAGGGCTGTTGATCGGGGTAGGGGTAGCCAGGTGGAAAGCATGGCCAGCTGTAGAAAAATGCTTATTGAAATTCTCAATTATAGTGGATTTATCGGTGGTGACAGTGTTTCCTAGCCTCAGTGCAGTGGGCAGCTGGGAGGAGGTGCTCTTATTCTCCATGGACTTTACAGTGTCCCAGAAAGTTTTTGAGTTTGTGCTACAGGATGCAAATTTCAACTTGAAAAAGATAGCCTTAGCTTTCCTAACTGCCTGTGTATATTGGTTTCTAACTTCCCTGAGAAGTTGTATGTCACGGGGGCTGTTCGATGCTAATGCAGAACACCACAGGATGTTTTTGTGCTGGTCAAGGGCAGTCAGGTCTGGAGAGAACCAAGGGCTATATCTGTTTCTGGTTCTAAATTTATTGAATGGGACATGCTTATTTAAGATGGTGAGGAAGGCACTTTTATAGAATACCCAGGCATCCTCTACTGATGGGATGAGGTTAATATCCTTCCAGGATACCCGGGCCAGGTTGATTAGAAAGGCCTGCTCGCTGAAGTGTTTTAAGGAGTGTTTGACAGTGATTAGGGGTGGTCGTTTGACCGCAGACCCATTACGGATGCAGGCAATGAGTCAGTGATAGCTGAGCTCTTGGTTGAAAACAGCAGAGGTGTATTTGGAGGGCAAGTTGATTAGGATGATATCTATGAGGGTGCCCGTGTTTACGGATTTGGGGTTGTACCTGGTGGGTTCATTGATACTTTGTGTGAGATTGAGGGCATCAAGCTTAGATTGTAGAATGGCTGGGGTGTTAAGCATGTTCCAGTTTAGCTCACCTAGCAGCACGATCTCTGAAGATAGATGGGGGGCAATCAATTCACATATGGTGTCCTGGGCACACCTGGGGGCAGAGGGTGGTCTATAGCAAGCGGCAACGGTGATGGACTTGTTTCTGGAAAGGTGGATTTTTAAAGTAGAAGCTCGAATTGTTTGGGTAAAGACCTGGATGGTAAGACAGAACTCTGCAGGCTATCTCTGCAGTAGATTGCAACTCTGCCCCCTTTGGCAGTTATATATTGTCAGAAAATGTTACAGTTAGGGATGGAAATTTCAGTTTTTTTGGTGGTCTTCCAAAGCCAGGATTCAGACACGGCTCGGCAGAGTGTGTTAAAGCAGTGAATAAAACAAATTTAGCGAAGAGGCTTCTAATGTTAACATGCATGAAACCTAGGCCTTTAAGGTTCCAGAAGTCAACAAATGAGAGCACCTGTGGAGTAGGATTGGAGGTAGGCACTTCAGGGCCTGGATTAACCTCTACATCATCAGAGGAACAGAGGAGGAGTAAGATAAGGGTACGGCTAAAGGCTATCAGAACTGGTTGTCTATTACGTTCAGAACAGAGAGTAAAAGGAGCAGGTTTCTGGGCACAATAGAATAGATTCAAGGCATAATGTACAGACAAAGGTATGTGAGTACATTGGAGGTAAACCTAGGCATTGAGTAATGATGAGAGAGATATTGTCTCTAGAGACGTTTAAACCATGTGATGTCACCGCATATGTGGGAGGTGGAACTAAATGGTTGGTTAAGGCAAATTGAGCAGGGCTAGAGGCTCTACGGTGAAATAAGACAATAATCACTAACCAGGACAGTAATGGATATTAGGGTGAGGCATGCGTAGCCGGGTGATCATAGAGGTCCAGTGAGTGTTTGGGCTGGGGACACGGCGATTCAGACAGCTAGCAGGCCGGGGCTAGCAAACTAGCAGAAGGGCCTTAGAGGGACGTCTCGACGGAGGAAAGTCTGTTTTAGCCCCCGTGTGCGGTGACGTCGATAAACCAGTTGTGATGGATTAGTAGGGTTCCGAGTAGCAGAGGGGTCCAAGTCCAATTGGCAAAATAGGTATAGTGGCTCAAGAAATTGGCCGATGGATCTATTCAGCAAACAGTCCAATATGATCTAGACAGCTAGCAGGCCGCGGCTAGCAGCTAGCAGGCCATGGCTAGGAGGCTAGCAGATGGGCATTCAGAGGATGTCACAATGTAGGGGCCAGTTGAGTACCCCATCGAGCAGATTACATCATAATCCAGTCAGGAAGGATCGGCGGGGTTCCATGCCCCGTACCGGCAGTAGAAGGGGTCCGGGTATTGTAGCACAGGAGTGGCTGATGGGCCGCTTCAGCTAGCCGGGAGAATGGGCCTAGCATGGGCTAGCTCCAGGCTAATTGGTGCTTGCTTCGGGACAGACGTTAGCCAGG